>NW_014333096.1:201217-310636 GCF_000341935.2 Cephus cinctus | reverse complement strand
TAAAAAAAAAAAAAAAAAAAAAAAAAAAAATCATAATTACACAAAATCGCACGATAAGTCAAGGGACGTACATATGAGAGCTATGACGTTGTCAGAGAAAATACTACGTTTCATTGTTTTCTTGTCAACCAATTGGTAGGTTAGGTATACATAAGTTATGGTTTGTACGTAACGAATGCGCCCAGTTGCGTCCTAAAAGGCCGTTGCCGCAGACTAAAGACACGTGGTAAATGCCTAACTCTCCACCTATGTATATCCTACCGATCCCAATTACCCATCTATCGACCTGCCACCACCCACTTACATTTATAGCCCGTCGGCTTTCATTCACAGAAATACATGGCGCTCGTATAATTTTAGCATGAAAGTTCTATTTCGATTTGAACGAACAACGGATTCTACGAGTATTTATAGACCGACGGCCGTTCCGAGCGTCGCGCCGTCCTCGCTTTTGCATCATTTGCTTCTCTAATAACGATAACAATGCGCACTTACGATACTCATTCTCAGTAATTGTTACTCCTGAGCTATTGATTAATTTTTTTTTTCTATATTTAGATAACTTTTCTTGTACGGGGTAGTGAGATATTTTTATAACTTTTACAATTATAATTTACCGCGTTACCCTTTGGCAAATTTATCTGATCTTTTTCGAGTTTTTCTTTTTGTCTTTAATTTGAAATACTATCAAGCGTAGATAACGCGTAAGGGCGCCATGACAGCTTTAATTTTTGAAATCAGTCAATTCGAAAATATTTAATCAATTTTTACTTCTTTTTTCTCATTTTTCATATTTCTCTTATATTTTCGGATGAAGGACACTGATACGTTGGGACAATTTTTGATGTTACAGTCGTCCGAGTTTGTCCTTCGAAAGATTTTGGATTTTTGCCAACCCTTCAAATCCACATGGATTAAAATGATATAACTTAATGTGACGTGGGACGAGGTCTTACGCGCTTCGTACGCGACGTGACGTCAGGAGCAAATTACGAAAGCTGCCCAATCTTTACCGAATTTATCTTAATGTAGAACAGTAAGAATAATCAGATTTTGACAGTATATTAGGCCTATTGTCAAGTGCTTGTTGACCCAGTTGACGTTATGACAACAAAAATTCTAAACAGAACCTATAGAAGAGCATCTGTCCCAAATACAAACCATCCCACAGGAATAGCGAAGACTATTGATTAGCCAATTATCAAATAAGATTTCATTTAAAAAAAAAAAGAAAAAAAAAACTTCAATTGCTGTCAACTGCCACAATCAAGTAACAGCATTAACTGTTCTCAAGTTATAAGATCAATTGAAGGTCGAGGGGTCATCTCCATACGATTAATAACGTTCAAGAGTCCCCTGAATAAAAAAAGTGGCCCTCCCATGTTTTGCCAGTCCCTTGACGAGTAAAAAAAGGACGAGTCCTAGGGGACTCTTATACCACAAAAAGTCATATAAAGATGGCCCCTCCAAATGCTCCTTCACTCATGAACCCACTGTATAATAAATTTCATCAATTCCCTTCAACCCCTTCCCGACATCCTCATAATTTCCCACTTTCGATTTGCTCTACTTCATAATTCAAAATTCCCTCCATTAACCCAAACCTACGACCTTTTATCATCTGTTATCGCAGTTCATCAAACGACAGCACAGAATATTTTTTTCTATCATTTACTAAGCGACTAGAACTCACGATCTTTTAACTCGCAACACTATCGACGTGTCAAAAACAAAAAACAATATATATACATAGGTCTGTAAATTTAACACAGAAAAAAAAGTCCTCGTCGTCCTAACGAATTTCACTCTTTAACACTGTAATATTAAATATTACTTCTCTCATAAATAGTACAGAGCCTCTACGCGGTATATGCATCATTATCAATACGCATTTACATATCTGTATATTATTACTTCGGTAGCAAAGAAATGACAACACGATATCATCAAAGCAAAAGAAACACAATTAGCATATCCCATACGGTACTAAAAAGTTGAGCGCACTTACCAATTATCAGTTTTCTATCGTCGAATGACTAATTGCACATACGTTAAAGAGTGCAAAGGCGATCGAGAGTGCAAACTGATTTGAGGTCAAGGATCAACAGAGCTGAATAATTTATCGGTACCTTACGTAAGAGAAACTATTTTTTTTTTTTTTCTTAAATCGCAAATCCATCTCGCATTTCTATAGCCTAATGACTTTCGCGCAAGTGGCTAAATTATTAAGAGAATTTATCTATGTACGTATAATGCATCTGGCAGTCGTTATCTATCGGGTGACGAGGTGTGCGAAGAATGTGAAACGCGGCCTGTATTAACGTACACGGTAGCTGGACTGTACCGATTCGAATATATTCAATTGTTCAAAATGATAAATGCGTGGGCGTCTATTGTACGATATACAATATACAAATATATTGAGAAACTAGCAATAAACTATTTTGTAAAAACTGATGGCCAGAGACTTCATTTTATTGTTCTAGATAGGCTTCTTTTTTTATACTGCCTGACGTTTAATGTTCATTTAGAGTTTTTGCGAGACAACGAAAAACTTTGGTCTTTTTTTTTTTATACAACATAAATATCACAACGCGATGTGCTGAGATTTGTATGAATAGGCTTTGCTTGTGTGAAAATATAAATTTATTTACTTTATATATATGTATATATATATGGATCTGTATTGTTAAATCGTGTTTTGAAATCGACGATAATCTTGTTTGAATTGTATCGACGAAAATCATATATATACGTATATACGTGGTACGTGTGTATACAAGTCGTGTAAAATCATAATCTGAAAAATCTCAGTTATTTATAACTCTGATAAAAATATTATCATGATATTCGCACGATCGAAAAGAGAGAAAAAAAGAAACCGACAGAAGCTATTTCCGTTCGCATGAAAAAAGTAGGTGTCGGGTTTCGCATTAATTTTTGAATTATTGCATGTGAAAATATAGCGACAGTGTTTGCGAGATATAAATAATTGACGACTGGTACGTGCTGAAAAATTCACTGTGATGTTGCTATACACTAATATATATTTTTAGAAGTTGAGTCTAACGGTGCTACCCAGCGCCATTCGAAGAATAACCACAAATGTTTGATAGGACACAGACATCTAGGAATATACCTATATATTATTCAAAAGTACATTTCCTTTCAATTGTCCGACCTTTCTCCCATCTATTCAAGTTAATACAAAGCATTTATCACAGCTTTCGGGTAGACCATTCGCGAATTTGCTCCAATCTACATTAGCCCTAATAAGTACGACTTCAGGCAAAAAAGGCGTAAAATAATAATACGAAAATTCGCAGAAAAAGTGAAATGCTATTTTTCGCACACGGAATGTCAAAATTATGCATGCGAAACTTTCGACTTACTTTATTCCGTCGGAGTACCTGAATTTCGCCCCATAGATAGTTCGCGACTGCACGTTAAGCATATAAAGCATAAGCTATAAGCATACAATGGAGCCGGTATGTCAATCTGGGTCATGGCCATAATTCAAGCAAACATCGCATACGTACGTAGGTAACACTCTCAATTGACAAGTAGGTATACGTCGAGCGTAACGAGATCTGACGTAATTAATTTGTTTTCTCAGGATGTAACGTGACTGATGATAATTCTATGTAATCTATACCTGATGAAATTATATATTAAAAAAAAAAAAAAAAAAAAAAAAAAAAAATTAAAAACCAGTCAAATAGCAGGGAAGCAATGGACTTTTATCTCAATACTTACCGGATATCCGTACAAACACAGCATTTTGTTCCGCGCTATCAACGGTGATAGCAGCCGCACGTTTCTGTAACAAATGAACGAAATAACATTGTGAGATTGCGCATTAGCTGTTTTGCGGTGAGATAACGAATTCTTTTTTTTTTTTATCGCGTACCAAATACGACACCAAAAAGACGAAAAGTGACGACGTATACGATGAATATTAATGTGTCTTACATTAATCAATGTAAGGTGCTGGTAAATAAATGTTTCGCTATACGGATATACGAGTGATACAATGTAAAATAAACTTTGACGATAATGAGGTAGAAAACGTGAAGTGTGACGAATATTTGTCATTCCCGTAGTATTCGTAATTCAGATTCAAGTAGAGGATGAATAACTTCTTGTCTCGTGGTAAATTGATGCTAAGCGTATAAGATAGGAGCGGCGGCCATATAAATTCCATAGTGGAAATATAAAACGTGAATTCTTGGTCAACTTAGAGGAAGGTGAGGACGAGGATGAGGATAAAGATGTAAATCAAGGTCGGAGTATAGGTAAGTATGAATTTGTGATATTTTTTTTTTTAAATCAGATACATTTTTGACCCATAGAGAAATCGTCAATTGCCATCTGGGTGAATTTCGAAAATGGTTCTTCTTGTAAATTTAAATTGTCACGTGAGGAATCATGATGCCTATGGGATACCGTTCGAAATCCAATTTATTTACTCTAGTCAGGAATTTTTCATTCGAGCCGGATAATTGTTGGCGGATCTATTAATTCCATGGCCGACTGCATTTACGTTTCGGTCTTTTACGTACCCAAGGCTGCTTAATCGATGTGTGTATTAATAAACTGCATAATGTCAGGTAGAAAATCTAACCGTACCCTATAATTTATTGCAACAGTCGACAGCTTCGATCATACATGCTTATATAATATATAAGCTTATACAATAATGTATATAAAAAATAATAACTTTTTAATTATCCCTCTCACATATAACTAAGCACAATATACGTTCGGTTGTCAAAGTCGTTTGATAAATAAAATTAATTAAAAAAAAAAAAAAAAAAAAAAAAGAAATTCTAATTATCCCAAGTAATCGAGGACCGATTGCGCAAGAATTTGGCCAGGGTCGCTGATGCCGATAGGCATCGGGATGAGCAGTAGCTGCCAAGACAAGTGCCTAGGCCAATTGCCAATTGCCAATTGCCAATTGTAAAATGGGCCGACACGGATTAAGATTCGGCCTCCGTCGAAAGTTGCGAGGGGCAGAGTAAGGGAAGACTTCGTGTAATGCAGCAGGAGATACTTTGCGAAATTTCGGAAAATTCAAATTGGCACGGTATCGAAATTTTTTTTTCCTATGTTTATCCACCTAGGTCGTCTCACGCGTTTCCAGTGTATTAAGTAAGAGGAAGTAGAGGAAGGAAGTTGAGTGAAAAAGAAAAATAGTGAATTCGCTACAGTAGCCTTAAGACTACTAAGTCGTGTGCTAAAACACAGACAGGGGTGTATTGGGGGTTGTATAGGATTATTAAGGGGGTGGTTCTTTATATAAGCTCTCCCGTCCTCTTTAGACGCTCGTCCCCCCAATCCTCGAGAATTCAAGGGAGGAGAATGCCGAGGCACTCTCGCGGCTCTAGTGGTTCTCGAGATGCCGGAAACAAAGAGTTTCGAGATAGAGCTTGCGAGAGAAAAGCAGACGAAGCAAATGAACCAAGTACTGGATGGAGAGAGAGAGGACGATTGCGGGCAAAGTCGATCGTATAAGAAGAACGAGGAGATCAAGGACGGACAACGTGGATGGCTGGGATATTTTTATCGGAAATATTAACGAAAAATTGTACGTGGCAGACGCGTGTTTATGCAGGGAAAAATATATTAATTTTATTCTAATACGATCGTTGGCGAATCACTGTCAACTTGGGGCCGTTTCACGATGGCCGTGGGACTTTTCAGTGAAAGATCGAGGGAAATTACGAAAAATACCATAGGGTAGACACGTCTCCCCTGTACAGTGTTTTATATGAGCATCCGCTGTGGAGATTGTCGTTTAGGCCTTCGCGTCGGTCGACGTTGATTTGTACGATTTGATCGATGACCGACGCGCCACTGTTTGACAGCGGCGAAAACAAAAAGTTCAATAATCTCGTACCGGCGCTTAACGCGTTCGCGGATTAGAAAATTCAAACGTTCGTTTTGACTTTTGTTTGTGTACGATCGTGCGAAAAAAGTCTTGAAATTCTTGGCAAATTAATTACGCGTTTTAAAATTTACTCGAGCGTGAGCCGAGTAAGCCGTACGTGAAGACATAGTAAAAGTAGGCATTGGAAAGCTTTGCCTGGTGACAGTGAAAGAGTTCTGAGGAATGTTGAAGTGTAATTTAGAAAATGAGGACGAGCAAGAGAGAGAATAAAGGTCATAATGGTTTCAAAGACATAAGAGAGATGGACGACGGGTGGTGGTGAATTTACGCAAAAGCGATTACCCGTGGAACTTCGTAGCTTTGAGAACGCACTTTTATAAACTGCCAAGCGCTAAGATTAACTTGTTATTCGTGGCTGACGAAACCGGAAGCGCCACAAAGATCGGCCGGCGAACCGCAGAACTAACCGCAGCTCCGCGAAACGACCAATCAAAGTGGACTTTACGATTAACGAAGTAAACCACACTGCGAATTGGTATCTGCGATTTTACTTTCGGCACGAGCCTAGACGATTCTCGTATATCGAAAATTTGCATGTGAGTAAAAAAAAAATCTGGTTTAAATTTCATTTGGAAGATCTTTTCACGTGGAGGCAATTAATGGTTTTTTTTTCTTTCAATCTTTTACAGAATCCGTACATATCGGCTCGAGACTTATACCAAAGAGAGGCATCATGCGTGGATGAATAATCCTTAAAGAAAATTCATTGACTTATCATGAATAAAAATCGCATCGTTTTTGATCGCGATCGACTGGTACGATAATTGCCAATTGGATTTAGGGTCTGAATAACGTTTATGCGAAGAAGACGTAAGAAAACGTCAACACGTAGAGATCTAATGTAATATAAGCTACTGTTATTTTCGCAATAAAAAATATTCATAAAATTTTACTAACCTTTTTTTTTTGTAAAAAAAATAATAAAATTTACTAATATCCTGCGACGACCTCATTCAAATCTTGCTCGACTTTTATAAACACCTTATCAGCGATTGCATGTAAAAGTTAATGAATGAAAGAGAACCAGAACGAATGAAGGGGATTTCATAAGAAATAAAATAACACAGAGATACATTAGCATACATTAATTTATACAGTAAAAAAAACTTTCATATTTCCGCTATATGTATATGCCCCGTAATAAATGCTTTATTATTGTACTTCATAAAGTATCATATATTATGCATGCTAAGTGTAATCAAAGGTACTTACTGATTTAAAAAAAAATTAATTAAATACCGTATCCGACCCGAAGAATTAGCAAACTTTACCCCACAGTTGCAGATACAATTTCCTATTGGTTAAAAATTTCAACCCCATTGAATTTGAGTACGCGCCTCAAATTCCCAAAATACGACGAAAAATTCGTGAAATTTGCGAACAAAAAAAATGATCAAGCGACCGCACGCTACCTCCAAATCAGAAACAGTGGATATCCGCAAAGTTCTAATATCGCACCTACATCCTGAACTTGATTCTCCTCGTAAATTTCACCCAAAACGTTGAAGCGTTTCGTTATATTAAAATAAAGTAAAACTTGGATAATTCGAATCTCGAGGGAAACGAAACACGCTTCGAGTTATCACAGCTTTGACCTATCGGAGTATTAAACCCGTAGAGGCAAAACGTTAGAAAATTTGAGAATTCATATTTTTAGATATGTTTATAACTCGACAGAAGTTCGAGTTATTGAGGTAACAATTTTTTTTATTAAAAAATATTTTTAAAAAATCCTCCGAGTCTTATTCCGATATTAAAATATCGAGTTCAAATTCAGTTTCAACATTAAGGTACACCCACAACAGTTATAGACGAAATGCGAAGTAAGAACAAAAAATGTCACTGTATCAAAAGGTAATTATATTTTTTTTGCACAGTATATGAACATACACGCATACACACGCAAACAATTAAATACACATACGATCATTTTGACCCATTATTTGCCAATCAATTGATTTTACAATAGTCAATTCGCGCCATTCGGGCTTTGTTTACATCTGATCAGCTGATCGTCATGTGCATCCACTCATGTCTTAAATCGAACAACTGCATCTACGTACTTTCCAATAGACAACCTGAATAAACGGTTTCCTTTCAACCACATAAATATCATTCATCGACACGTGTCATTTGAAAAGGCCGCGAGTCACTATTCCCTTCTTATCAGAAGCCCATTAGTAACATCCGCATAGATAGGATTGAGGTTATGTACGAGCATCGAAGAAGTATATCTATATAGCTATCTTTTTTCTAATACCTAAAACAGTCTATCGTTACTCACTGTTCTCCTACGTCGTTTCTTTTCGAAACGAAGGTAAATTTTTCTTTTTTTATGTCCACTACACTTTATTTACATACGACGAACCGTGGAGTTGTCGTCTTGTTGAATAATTTATGCGTATATCACCCAACCACCTCCCCTCTCCCCCCTCCCCCCCCCGCAATACCAGCACGGAATTTCAATTCCGCACAGCTTATTTTTGTTGAAACTTATTCATTTATTTTTCCTACTACCATCGGTCCATACAGCTTCCTTCTCCTCGATAAAACTAAATGTTTGAAAATCACGATGTTCGAGGATAAGCTAATAAATCTGTCAACCCGAGGGAATTTTGCGAAATGCAGCAAATATATACCACACTCAATTAACCCATACGATACGTACAGTCTGTTAATGTATTATGGCGAATCCTATACGATGTCCAATACGCTCTCGGTCGGTAAAGCTCGTACAAATTGCTACTAAAAACATCGCGCGATCTTTACTAAATGTTTGAATCCTTTCACTCTAGCCAGGTAGAAAGAGAGAGGTCTTTGAACAGCTTCCTTTGAATCTCGTAGTATGGGGATTAAAGCGGGAGCGGTAATGTAATTCGAAGACAGAGATTTCGGACGAATAACAAAATGCATTTTATTTACTTGTAAAAGATAAAAAAAAATTCATGTGGGATCTTACTATTATTCGTTTAAGATCAACCTTGCGGTGATATCTGTATACGCAAGTACAGGTCTCGTCTGTCCGGTAAACGGAAAGTCTGGCGAGGTAATGACGTATTCGTAAGAGAGTAAAATTTTCGCCTAATCGTCACGAGTATTTGACGTGTTGTGGCAGCTGCAGAGTTTTGCGCATGCTTACAATTAGCGTCTAGAGAAAATGTCTGCGGTAGTCAAAACAAAGCGTATTTTATTATTTCTTTTTTTTTTTTTTTTTAATTCAGATATCTGTCGCACTCGTTAAACACAGTGATACTATTGATTATCGAAATTATGAATTTTTTTTTCATTTAATTAGAAAAAGAGATTGTGCATTAATTAAGGTAAAATTCATTGCGCTTCGAAAAATAACAGACGATCTCGATGTTTGAGATTAAATGTCACAGAAAATGGGTATGGTTGAACTGTACAAACACCTGAGAGCCGGGCGAGTATTGGATCAGCTGTGTTACTAATCCACACTTATGTGTTCGCTGGTATAACAGCAACAGAAGTTCTCCATTACGTAAATTGAAGTGGCACGGTAAAAGGGAGGTCTGCTTATTAATAGGACTTAGAATTCCATACGTATATGCATGTAATGGTTATTAAAGTTCGCGACTGAACAAATATTCTAAAAATTGTACAAGGGTACAGCCACCTCTGTGAATTTGATTATTTCCCCGCGCGATGCAATAAACGATCTCATGTTAATTAACCGATAAAAATGTTTGTCCCATAAGACAAAACAATACAAAAAAAAATCATAAGCGTAAATATTTTAATCGCGTGGCAGGGAGCATAAAAAATATTAACTCCATTAAAGATTTTTTACGTGTATAAATAACATCTGGCTGTATTACAAGAGGTTACGTTAGGCCGGCCAAGGATTCCAAAAAACGAGTACAAGAAGAGTTAAAAGCAAAATATGTAAATACCATCGCGTCTGTGTACGTCGAATGTTTTTAAATTGCCCGCGCAAAGAAATCGGTCCGATTTACGTGTCCTCTGAATTCGCAGCCAGTCAGCCATCATGGTTTTTATGGTCATTCGAAGGAGCTATAAGCGTCCCGCCGGTTGTACGTCAGAATCTCAGAGTACGTAATTTCGAACGTAAACCTTGAACGCATGGAATATCGAGACGCTGAAAAGTTGCATGAAAATAATGCTAATCGCGAGACTCGCGAGTATCTCGCTTTAAAGAATTTTCTCCCGGCGTCTTTTCGTGCATTGAAATACATGGATTCCGAAGCTACGAGTTTCGCTGTATACACGTGGATTAAGTACAGCGAGTCTGAATGAAATACTACTATTGTTAAAGTACGCAACCTCGGATTTGTACGACTGATAACGCAGCTAGGTGTCGTAACTTTCGTAAACTTTTTGTCGGTACCCTATCACAAAAGCCATAGGCGTTGGTATTATTTCACGGAAATTGACTTTACGAAAATTCACTCTATGCACTTGAAGTTTCCGTAAAGATAACGAGACTCTAGTAAACTTGTGAAACGTATTACACACACATATATATATATATATATATATACGGAACTTCGTATGGAAGTTTATCAATTATTTTCTTGTCATCAAATCTGAAAAAACATAAAGTAAACTTGTGAAACGTATTACACACACATGAAATACTACTATTGTTAAAGTACGCAACCTCGGATTTGTACGACTGATAACGCAGCTAGGTGTCGTAACTTTCGTAAACTTTTTGTCGGTACCCTATCACAAAAGCCATAGGCGTTGGTATTATTTCACGGAAATTGACTTTACGAAAATTCACTCTATGCACTTGAAGTTTCCGTAAAGATAACGAGACTCTAGTAAACTTGTGAAACGTATTACACATATATATATATATATATACGGAACTTCGTATGGAAGTTTATCAATTATTTTCTTGTCATCAAATCTGAAAAAACATAAAATGCAAAACGACCAATTGAAAACGAGCAACGAGCATAAATGTACTTGAGAAAAGCTTTGGTATCGACCAGTAGGGAGAGCAACTGTCGTTTCAAGATAATAGGGAAGTTGTCGTTTAGATTGCAATTGGAGTGTGAGACCAAATTGGTTTTTTTCACGATAGTAGGCGCTTTGTCATTAGACAATGACGAAAGGAAAATAAAAAAAAATAAGATCTCGTATTATAAGATGATATAAAATAAGGTATCTGGTACCAATGAATGTCGATAATCGAATTGCTCGATTACTATTGAAGTCTATATCGTTTTTATGCCTTTGGTAATGCGTTTTGATAAGGAGGTCGTTGATTGTCTTTCGCTTGGATAACGGAACAGTATATTCCCTTTATAGGAAAGTTTAGGGTAGGCAAGATTGATAATGAGCCGTGGATAGTACTTTTCCAAATTCCGATAAGAGAATTAAAAATATCTTAATTTACATTCCTAACCTTCGACTTCAATCTTTACCTGAACACGTTTTACCCCACGTCATAATCTCGTGACCATAGTCATTTTTCAATTCTCGTTCCGTCTCGTCGAGAATTCTTATATACATATGTTACCAATGTGGATTTCAACGAGATAAACCGAAGTAGACCTAACCGACGTATGTGTATACGTGAATGTAGACTGCAAGAGATAAAAATGATTGAAATCAAGAAACGATAATATTCGTTGTAGAAAAGAAGTACGTCGCATTTTCAGAATACGAAATAATATGGCTAAATAACGGCCTCGGAAAAGCTAAAGCTAAACGAACGACAGTGCTCGAGACGAAGTAAATAATATTCATCGTCAAGCTTAAAAGAAATATACGGGAGTCAACGGTCTGCGAGTCGAGCGAGAGCTTAGTGGATTCTAGGAAACGATGGGACTAGAGCCTCACCTCGAGAGCGTCGTTCGTTTGAAAAGGTTCGGATTTAAAATGGGTGGTAGTGGTAGTAGTCGTTGGCAGCAGTTGACGATCGTGTCCCTCGGGCGGCAATTCCTGATAACAAGACTCGCCGGAGCCTCGTCTGCTACCTGCGATACACATTGCTCTGCGAAAGAGACCAGCAACGACGACACAAAGACCGCATTGCATTCCCGTAGCACTTCCATTGCTCGAAAGAGAACCGGCATTGGCTCTTCGACGGGTCCGCGTCCCGCGGGACCCCGTCGCCAAGTCATGTGCCTGAGACGCCAGTTTTCTGTCTTTCATAGGAACACTCTCTCCCACTCTATCTCATGTACGTACGTCTACAACTGCACTCACGCACTTACGGATCAACGAATTCACGCACTCAAGCACGATCCCTGCCATGCACTCACGCACACCACCTCTATATCTCCTGCGTGACTCCTCTCTTCTATTTCCCCAGCTCTCTCAAGTTCTGCCCATCAAACACGTTCGGCGACGATATCGTTCCGAAGGTCAGATTCAAACTTGCAAACACGAGCACATTCGTCTGGAAAAACTAGAGTACGTGCAAGCTGCACGTGAGACGGAGTCGAGCATAAAGCAAGTTGTGACATGTCTCGCGGAGGACGTAAACGGCGTGAATGGGCAGTTCGGAAGAGGAGACACTGTAAAGGGTGTCACGACGACTGTCGGACACTCACGCACACGTAGAGACACGTAAAGTAACCTACAAATCGCACCAATTATACTCTCTCGTCGTAGTATACGTCTTTGTCCTCCACGTCGTTCTCGTCCTGGACATAATCTCGAGCCTTTTCAGATAACTTTCGTACAGCTTGTCAACAGATCCTCCTTTTGAATCTCAAAGTCTCCGTGGCACGGAGTATCCCAGACGACACGGAGCACAGCGTGTTGCTAGTTTGCGAACGTGGAACGATAAGATATCGAGGAGTCGTAGAGAAAATAAGGTACCGAGAAGACCAAAGGGCATAGGTATACTAAAAAAGAGGTTCAAAAAAATTGCGTAGGCTTCACTCGTTCGCACTTGTGTAACCACTGTAAGTTAGGCCCGGGGACGAGCAGCGTGGAGGTGTTAGGGCGCACCCTCGAGAACTATTGAAGATGACACTCGTGATTTATGATCATCGAAAGCTTTTTCGTCGCAGAAAGAATCAGGTTGGGCCCGGGCCCTCAGGCCCGGTACCGTGACGCACGAGAAGGCCCGAAGCCAGGCCGGCGCGGAAAGATATTGACGGTACGTAAGAGTGCGCTCTGACCAGCGACGTGCACGCCGGCCGGTCGCGCTTCACGCACTGACCGACCACGGCACTCGGCACTCGATACTCGACACTCGCCACAGTCGTCACACTCGTCTCATTCGCTACGCTCGGCACTCGGCTCTCCCGCAGTCAACACTTGACACTCGACACTCGGTACTGGGGAACTCGTTCACGAGCTGCTGCAAGCACTCGCTACGGAGCGAGGAGCGCGCGCGTCGCGCACTGCCTGGCCGACGAACGGACGGACGGGCGGACGGGCGGACGGGCGGACGGGCGAACGGGACGGATAGGCAGACCATCGAATCAGCCAGCCAGCCAGCCAGCCAGCCAAGGCAGCACAACTAGTCTACGAGACAGGTAGGCAAGTAGGTTGGTGGGTGGGCAATTAGGAGGTTGGAATAGTGGGTTAGCAGGGAAACAATCAGGCAGCTAGGTGGTCAGGCAGGCAAGTCAGACAGATAAGTGGGTAGATAGGTCGGTAGGTAGGCAGCGGTAAGTAGGCAGGCAGGCAGGAAGGCAGGTCGGCAGGTAGGCAGACTGGTGAGGCTGAAAAGCAGGCAACCGAGGTACGGGGAAGTGGAGGCAGCGCGCGACTACTGCCGGCTCCAATGTTGCCGCGGAACCTTACAAGGGATCAATAACAACCCCCCCGACAGTGGGGGCGGTTAAGCGTACGCGCTCACGCACCCACGGATCACGCGGTACAGACCCAACCTTCCTATTCCGGCAACGTGCCACGACCCGCACATTCTTTCTACCTGCTTGCCTGCCTACATATCCAGACTATACCCTGAGCACGTCCGGGAGAATCTTGACAAGCTATTCTGATACTGCTCTGTTTCTGCATCGTCTCTCGTTACGTATCGAACAATATTTCGAAAGTTTGCCCCATTCTCACAATTTACCCAACGACAATTTTATTAATGACAAAACACAATCCATAGCTGAAAGTCATGCCATTTTTTTTTTCACCTGAGAGAGACTCAAGAATATTTTCTATATGTTCAATTAAATTAGATCCATTTGATTTACATATATTAGCATGCCCGTTACTTGATTTCTAAAATATAACCGTAACTTCGATCCGTGCCGAACGTGGCAATTAATTAAATGTCCCGATACGCGGAACAACCGTGGAAATTCACCGAAGTCCAAAATATCAAATGACACCAGAGAGTTCGATTGACATCTATTCCCGACATCAAAAGCTGCAGACGGTACTGTCGATGTAACCCAGTAAAGTTCATCATCCGTTAAAGGCACGTAATTCGTTAACGTCGTAAACTCGACCTCGCAACGAGCCTATTCGATTGTAAAGCCTCGTTGACGACGCATCGAGATCAATCGACAAGATTGATAATTTAATTCCGCCTAACAAGCTCCTCGCAAATCCACCGGTACAAAGGTAAGTGCAAAGGTCGTTAAAAGAGATATGTCTATTTTAATGAACATATAAGTGGATATCCTCGAATCTACCCCAATCGGTGAAATCGTCAACTGCCCCGGTAAGTCAGGAGCGTTCCTATGCACGGGTACTTCGTCCGCGCCTGCGTCTGCGTCAGTGCTACGTGGGCGTGTACTGCCTAGGGAACGTTAGTCTGCGTTGAGAACCACCACGCCAGAGGCACAACGAGTAACTGCTCCCGGTCATCGACCCCACGACTGCAACCATCTTTACTTCTCTCTCTGTCTCCTTCCCTTCATCCTCCCCATTCTCTATCTCGCACTCTTCTTTACCGACGCGACTTCCCTCTTCCACCACCTTTATCTCGTGTGTCTTCTTTGCCATTAAGCCTCCTCTCGCCATTCTCGCCTCCCTTCGCCTCACTGACGTTTATACTTGAGAAGGAAGCTGCGCGATCTGTCTCCGATCCCCGGAGAGTGACGTTTGAATCGTTTCCGAGAAGATACGAACCCTCCGAGATTTCGCGTATAGATACGATGCCTGAGAAAATGTCGATAAATTCGAAAACTCCAAACGGATCTTGGCTCGCTGGGATTTGTCAATTTTTCTTAAGCCTAAATATGCTGAACGACAACCTTGTATCTCTTTCTATATGTCATTTCAATTCTATCCTTGGTCTTTTTTTTTCTTTTTATATTATTCTCCGTTATCTCCTTTCTTTGAATACAACTCATCAATGCACACTGTGCTGGCTCTGTGTGTCTCCTGGCTGCGCGGCCGCCAAGTCTAACGCCGTACTTGAATCTAGTCCGAGGCCAGGCGAAACATTCCCGGGAACGCTCCCGGACGGTAGGGATGGCACGGAGTAGTCGAGAATGAATCGAGGGTTGATTGCGCACCCGTCCAGGGGCTGCGCAGGCGTCGACCTCAACATCGGCGTAGCCCAAGCCACCGGCTGTTGGTCCGGGATCCGTTGAGCTCTGTGTACACGGTATACACTGTGTGTATGTACCCTACATCTATATTCTCTGTCCGGAACCCACATTCCTACCTAAGTAGCAAAATCATTGATAAAAATCATCCTTGAAAAAAAAAAAAAATTATCATCAACCGTCGATGCATAAAATTATTTAATTACAATTTTTACTCGCCTATCGCGTAATTGAGGTAAAACAAATTTTTCGCAAATTTTCTATATACCCAAAATGTATTAAAAATTTAAAAAAATTAAACTTAGAAAATCATTATTATATAATCATGAGTCTACCAGTCGTAAGATATTTATTTCATTATCTTGTATCCTACAGGACGAAAGGGTCACGCGAATTGGAAACTAATTTCGTACTGGTATATAGAGCAATGCTAATTGCCTTGATATTAATTAAAGAAACACTTATCAGTAATTAGTGGCAGTTTCACATATAGGCGTATTACATAGGTCGATTTTGAATCACGTGACTACCTGTAGGTATCGATATGCGTAGGCGGCCTTTGTGCATGGTCGTACATGCACGGTGATAAAGGGGGACTGGAAGTGGAGTAGATGGAAAGTTCATTGAATAGCATCGCGAGCTGAAGTTCCTCTTTGGACTCTATGAATTTCACAATGTTATTTCAGTAGACGCTGCCGTTTTCTCGCTATTTCGAATCGACGTACCATTCATGTTATTACTGTGCGCCGATACCTATGATACAAGCTGGCAAAAGCTTTATTCGTTTCAGTGATACCAATTTTTATTACCCACGACGAGAATCGCGTTGGATGATTGATTTTTTTAGTTAAAAAAAAATGCTACATTTAAATTGTGAGTCATAAATTATCTTCGGGACTTGCAGAAGCCCCGTTCAGCTAAATTAATGAATTTTACATATTCAAACGAAACGCTGAGCTGTACTTAGAGAAGAGTAATTTATTTCTTGAATAAGATTGAAGAGCAGTATTTGCACTTTTATTGCTTCACGTAATACGAACGTGGATATTAAAAAAAAAATGAAATTTCAAATGTTTCAAAATTAAATGTCGGTAAATTTAATTCAATCGTATTAATGACATAAGGGGCTCCTGAGAAGTGGCTAGAGTCAGGTCGCGTGAAAATCACGAAATATTCGAAATTCATGCAAAGGCTTGACTGACATTTTTTTCCACGAATCTAACAATTCTTTAAATTGCTGTTTAGTTTTATGAGGAACAATCGAAAAGTCAAGGAATTATCTGTTCCGTTCGGATTCGACGTCCTCTGCTTCGTTTCAAAGCTTATAGGAATACCATTAGAATGTTTAATATTAATACTGATTTGTAATCGATCGCGAACTCAGCTACATATACATTTCGAATGACATTAATGTTTGTTTGACACGTGTTTCGTTCGATCGTCTGTATGATTTATCAAGCTGCCATTTGTAATTTTTTTGTTGAAAAACAAACAAATAAAATATTATGGAACACAATCATAAAATTAATAATATAAAGAAAGAGTGTACTAAAATTATGTAAATTTAACCAGAAAATAGCCAAGAAGAAGCTGTTGCCTTAAAGTTGGCAATAATTCATGTTTTATGCATAAATTTAATTACATTTAGATTTTAGTATTTTCGTTTTATTTTTTTTATAAGTGAAAAATTATAAATGAAAAGTATTTACTAATCGATATAGTATAGACATACATGTATAATATTTAACTATACAGCGCGGTACGTTATTCACGTTTTAAAATACAAATCTCTCTTGTGCTTTGCAAATAACTTATTAAACAACGGGAATAAGAAAATTGGCAAGCCTGCTTCGTTGTTGGACATTTGTCTCTCAGCGACTAATCAAAATCAAAGAAACACCAAAGAATGGTACAGTTTCTTTGAAAAGTTGTAAAACTAGAAACTGTAACATAAGAGTTACAAGACAGGTTGTCCAACGAAACAACAGAGCTTCGAAGAACGATAAATTAGGCCTGTGACACGGAATTATGAAAAATTAAAGTTCAGTTGGTACCTTTTCGATTTTTGTATTTTTGCTATCTTTGTCGCTTTAAATAATATTACGAATTTGATTGTTCCTCATTTTACTATGTTCATTCATTTTTACGCGCGTATTTCCAAATATTAGATAATTAGTATAAAGCTCTCATAAGAGAAACAGCCAATTTTAATAAACATTCAAGAAAGATCCACCTCTGATATAAAATTTTTACGGATTTTTAAAAATATTTTATGCCACGTGTCAGGTTAGGTTATTAGAAAACCTTTTCCTCCTTAAAAAATAATATTTCTCAGAAATTCGTAAACTCGGGTAAATGAAACTTATTAGCAGTCCTGAAGATTTTATCAAAAATAAATTGCATTTAAGTTTCATTCGCTTGGGCATTTCAAAGATTGAAATTTTGTTGAAATCTTAGAAAAGTCAGTACAAAAAAATATTTTTTACGTCACGAGACGTTAGCCCTTATATGTCAGGCACCACCTTAGAGACGTTATAACGTATTCCGTCCATCCACAGGTTAAATTCGCGAGTATGTTTTTCAAAATGAGTAAAAATCAATTTTAACATCTGTACAAAACCAGTTGGCTTTTGTATGACAATTTAGTCGGCCAAAATTCCTGGATAGGTGAAAAATTTGATTGTTAAAGCTTAAAAAATTATTTCTTTCTCCAATTCCGAATATGAAAAAAAAGTACATACATCCAAGGATCAGATAAATGACATTAGTAAAGTAATACACGACGTATATAGTTTCATGAAAGTTAAATCCATTTATCGAAATGTCAATGAAATTAACCACATTCCTCGTCGGATAATAAAACGTCCGTAAATCACGTTTAACGTGTCGAAAACTGCCAAGAACCGCCTAATAATACGATCGCATCATACGAAAGCCGAGGTAAACGCGACGGCAGTAGCAACAACGTTGGCGTCGTAGGTTATGACGAAGGCGACGCCGACGCTTAAGCGGAGCTAACAAAAATAATCGTTCGCGATCCACATGTCATACGGATTTAGCTCGGGACAGTTAAACTCGGATCGTGTTTCGAGCACAATGGTGCTCGAGACAGTTTGTACCTGAAGAATTTGAATTTTGACAGTTTGACAGCTGAGCGCGCAGTGAGAAACAGTTTTTTTTTTTCGATGACACATTTACGATCTGCGCCACGAACTGCGCAGAGCAACTTAAAGACGGTAAAAAAAAAAAAATTTTTTAAATTCTCAAAAAAGATGACTCAAAGAAGGTAAGGAAGGAAAAAAAATTACTAAAAAAAAAAAAAAGATTAAAGATACAGGCAGTAAGGGAAGTTCATCTATAAATATTCATCCAGACTTTGGTAAGACTGACACTCTATTTTCAAAATTTAAAAAAAATTCTGATACCTGAAATTATTTCGGAATTCTTGATAGTCATTGACAAAAAAAGAAAAGCAAAAAAGGGATATAAGTTTTTCGAAAATTCTCTAGAAGGAAATAACATCTTTACCAGGTACGACGTCTCAAATTGTTTAATTTCCAAAAATGCAACGCCGGTGGGTATAACGTGATATATCGTCATAACGTCAGCACTATGTTGGTGATAAGACAAGAAGTTATGCCTCGTGAAAAATTACTTGCCGCCAAATGACTTTTTCTTTAATAAAGGCAAAATATGATTTTCCTCTGTTAAGAGGTCAAATTGCAAAGAAACATGGACGCAAACATATAGGGGAGAATGGTCGTACCCACTGGGGTTAATATTGTGGAGTATCATGACGTATACGAAATGGCTTGAGAATAGGCGCTATTGCAAAAATAAAATGAGGCACAATGATTCCCGTCGACGTTCCGGTCTTTGGAGGTACGAAGAAGACGTCCTCGAATCACGTCAAATTACGTATATACATATCGCAATCCTAACGATACGCGGATACGCTACGGTTAGCCAGCCAGCCAGCCAGCTTATTTCCAACCCGACACGCTTTGAGCTGGTACACACGTTAAAACCGCTACAACTCAGACACATCTTTTTCACATAGTAAAAACATTAAAACTCTGTACTTCCCATCGTGAACAAACATTTCGCAGGGCAGTATGCACGAAAAGAGAACCTGGGGAAAAAATCTGCCAAAAATATTACACGAATACAAAAAATAGAATAGGGATCCAAATATTGCATAACGAGTTCATAAATGATGTATTCCTTCATAAAAAAAAATGAATGTTGATTTGTAAAACCGTATGACTGACGTAATTCATTTGTTTTTGCGGAATAATTAAAATGATCAAATTTAGGTAAAGGGTCAATCGCAATATCTTACTGCTTGATTAAAAGAAATGGCTTCGTTCAGATTCATCTTGTACACTTTGTACAGATATAGCTGTATATATTTAGTAAATAGGGGAAAAAAAAGAAATTTTAATGTATATATTTTCTTATGTGATACGTATAAGAAATTTTCATTAATGACCTAATAACACGAAAACTTGTTCTACCAAATGAAAGAAAATTCCTCCGTATGCTTTTAGGTTACTTTTGACCAAACATCCGCTGCTAGCGTCGTCGAGCCTGATCGAGCAGTCGGGGGCGTCCACTTTAGTGAACACCGCGAACGACCTCATTTGTTAATACGGCAGATGACGTCATAGGGCAGCTAATAACGTTAAGTAATATTTACTAACAGGGCGGCAAAGCAAGCCAGGAAAATCTAAGAAAATTTCTCGACTGACTCTCTGCTCTTTAAGCTGCTCATTTATAGTACATTGAGTAATTGCTTCTGCAGCAGAGCTTTTATACGTAAACGAGCGCCATTGCTTATTATAAAAAAATGGTAAAATTCTCACTGCTTGGGATTCTCATCTTTTTGTTACATAATAAAAAATCTTTTTTGAAAAAAGGGGAAAATTTTTATAGTCAGAAAAAAAAAACGTTCTATCCAAGTAAAGTTATAAAAATATAGAAATTTATTTCGGACGAATCTGTTCGATAGGCTGAGCTACAGTCAGTGAGAGGATTTGATACGTTCAATTTAAACTGTCTAGTAAAATGAATAGTTTAAGTATAGTATGCGTATGCTATTATATGCACAGCTTATGCACAAAGAATTGACATTGCTGTGTAATACGTATAACTATAGTATAGCAAAACTATGTCACAAACATAGTTAACAAGTATGGATATAGTATGGCCACTGTACAAATCCATACTTGCCATAGGTATGCATTCAAAGTGCACAGTAAATGTATGGCAAAAGTATGCTGCACGTGCTGCTTATACGGTGTAAAGAAAAAGTTTACGAATTAACTGAAAGTTGATGCAACCCACATTTTTCCACAGTAAATAACAATGTCTTTTTCAATTGACAAATAGCGTATAAAGCTTAAGTAAGAAAATTTACGATAAAACTTTAATCCCGCGAATCGTAAACAGTTATCAAATTCTGACAGCTGTCAGTTTGAAGAAAACAATTGCTGCGTGCGAGCAAGTGGATCAAGGACGTTCTAAAGTTTCGTCTGCCAGAATAAAATTAAGTGACGACTATTTACAGAGTCTGTAGTCGGTCCAAGATTTCAATAATTTTTTTTTTTTATAGTTCGTGAACAATGCAATCCTTAAAAAATGACATGTGGGTTTTCATCGGAACACGTAGACGTATGCTAAAGTAGAAAAATAAAATATATCTTTGTGAAAAAAAATTCTATTTAGAGCCACGTGTCGCTTATCCCGACTTCGTTGTTTTCGATCTGTCAGATAAAAATAATAAATTCAACTTCTGGACCGACTGCATATGCATATAACATAACATACATACTATAAAGTTTATCATATTTACACCATACTTTTTTTTTTACATACATAACCTATACTTCGGCAATACAAAACACATGTCAGATGTTCAAATTTAAGCCATAACGTTTCCGCCATAGTCGTAAATTATTGATTTCATGCTGCCAACCTCATTATAAACAAAGGCAATAATTTGAAGTCGCTGAAAAATCTAATTCAAATCCAGTTCACGTCTATGAAAAAGTCTGAGAAAAGTTCATCCTAAATCACTCTGGCCCACTATCCTGTCTTCATATTTTATAGTCAGATTTATTCATCTTGGTCATAAAGTAAAATTTCTTTCTTTTATGCTTTTCAGTCAAAGCATTTTTATTATCATGGACCAGTTTCACAACTGCACCACCATACGTGAAAGTGTGATTAGGTCTATGGGATGTTGCGTGCAGGATTTGTAAGACTTATTACATACTTATCTCATACTTAATACGTGAATTCTTATCTGCTATATATCCAGCCCATATATCAGGTACGCCAGATATATATACATGGATATACTGCGCAAAAAATCCATTTAATCCCCATTATTGCTATACAGTATTGTCTGGCTTTAACTTTATGATCGTGTATCTTTCCCTGTTGTGCTTTTTTTATTGTTATACTACGTGGTTACCATAGTCGACTCACTGTAAGCTGTAAGCAGAATTTTTATTATTCGTATTATGCTTCTATTGAGAAATTCAGAAATGTATCGATACACGGTTTAGCTTAATCTGCATTGCATTGCATTAGCATTTCTAAATATGTGTTGAATACACTGTGTATTGTATAATTTAAAAGTATTTTTGGCTTATGGCAAACTTTGTTATTATTGACCTTACTTAGTATAAGATTGAATATACTATTTAAAAAACGGTGATTGTTTAATGTCATGATAATAATTTTCCCTAAGCTAAATTCAAACTTGAGCTTGTAAATAGCTGTAATTAATTTCACTAGTAAAATAGATTTTACAGGGGCCACATTTCTATATCATTTAAGGTAGAATAAGTCCCCTAGACAGAGTCTTTGACCCGTGGAAATACTCTGTAAGAATAATTGACTATGTGAATGTAAAATTGTAGTATCCCTAAAAAAAATATATTAAGGAAGTTAAGGGTCTGTCGAGGTCCTAGCTAGTCCTTGGATTGGCCCTATAAGGACTCAGGACGAGACTCGTTAAAAAAAATGTCTACTGGGGACGCTGCTTGTGGTAGAAAGCAACTTGTAAAATTTCATAATTTCCCTCAGGCTGAAAGAATTTGTGGATGAGTTTTGTTTAAACGTGAAAGCAATTGTGAAAATTTAATGAAGCAGTGAAATTAATAAATACCATTGAAAGAAAGTCTTGAAAATAAATTACTCTTCTAGTATAATTTCTAATCCATCATGCACCAGGTATATTTTCTTATGGTTTGACTTTAGAGTTAAATCGTGATCAAATTTTGTTTTCAATGAATCACAAAGCTTCGGTATTTCAATAAAGGTTTCAATGAAATTTTCAATTTAGAATTGACAGGTCATTAAGCGGAAATGAATTTCAAGCGAAAAATTAAATAAAAGCTAAACAATTTCATCAGCATTTTTTCGTCTGTTTTAATAAAACCCCTCCTTCTCTTACGTTCCTCCGTGACTTCCGTTAAATTTTGACAATTGGTTGTACTCTTAAAAATAATTGACTTTAATTAAATTCTTAACAGTCTAATACTACACTGTCATACCTATCAAAATTTCTTTCAAATTTTAAGAATATTTAAAAAGTCATTCGACCTTTAACCCCTTCGACGTCATATGTGGTCAACACACTATAGGGATTGACTTTACTCTACGAAGGGATGAAATTAAATGAAATATTAAACTCAATTGTCATGTCAAATCTACTATGTCCAATTTTTGAAAATATGTCTAAAATAAAAATGACAAACATATTTTTCATGAACGAGATATAAAAATAGTCAATTGTGTATAAAACCTAGTGTAAGGGAGTCTGTAGTCCTTGACTATGCGTATTATTATACTTTAATCAATTACGTCTCTTCAAATAACCAAACCAGAAAGTGATACGATAATATTAAATTTGTATCACGTAGAAATTTTACATACTATGGAAATAAAAAACACGAAGGACATTTCAGGTTGAAAATTGCTTGACGTTGCGCAAAACAAATAATAAACTTCTATAATTAAAGAATTATATTCCGGTCAATTTATTCATATATAATATCTTATATCATTAATTATTATGTTGTAACGTATCTCTTTTTCTTAACTCGACACCGCTAGCGAAAAATCCGAGACCGAACTATTTTCGAGAATCAACCTACGTTTTCTTCGGCCGTCCACCCTTCGCTCATGCATCCGCAAGCCAGGCGGGCGCGAGCCAATTCTTTTTTCACCGGGAACTGACGAGCCGGTATGAACTGGGAGTTGGGGTGGAACAGGCCCAACTCCAACAAAACGAGAGCTCTTACGGAACCTATCAGATAATGCGATAACTTAACGGATCCTGTCGATTTTTGGGGACGCGTAAAATCGAGAAATGCAACCGTAGGTGCTGATTTTTGGGGTCGCGTAAAATCAACAAACGCAACTGGATGCATGAGCGGGAGCAAAAGGTTACAAAAATGCACGGCCGCTCAGACTGCTAGGTTGAGGTAAAGAGGGTTGGAGTAAGAGTCAGGCAAATAGTGCGAGAGACAGAGAGAAACGAACCGAATCTGAACTATCTAATCGAAATCCCTTCACCAATTAATAAATTGGGAGAACTCACCGGAGCTGGTGCAGCTAATCCGTGAAGGCCGAGAACGGTATTCAAAGAACACTCAGGAGGGCACTGCACTAGGGCACAGCATTACACCTTTGGAACACTCCCAGAAAATCCATAGAACTTCCTAGATATCGCGAGAACTACATGAACGTGAACTTGCTATACCGTATCGAAATACCGCTAGAAAAACGAACAACAGATAGCACGGGAGCGCGAGCCAGTTCGTGACACTTCGGTCGGTGCCCCGAGACGGACTGCTTTTATAATAGCCAAATTCAAGAACTAATCATTCTGATTGGTCGAGATCCTTATAGCCGATAACTCTTCCATTTCCCTCGAGTCGTCCCTTTAAACCAAATCGAGAGCGTTCCTTAGCGAATCGGTACGTAACTTTTGGAGAACCTTCACGGCCGCTTCCCCAGGGCATCGGGCGACAGCTGGACACCACATCCTTAACTCGGGCAGGAGGGTTCCTCCTCTGCCCTTAACCGTATCAAAACTATATCTCCACCCGCTCTACAGCCCTTTGCCCATCTCCAGCGGAGCGTCGGTATCTCACCCGGGCTTCTGCCGGTTCGTGAAGACGTCTCCGTCGGGTACTCTCGTCTGCCGGGCAACTCGGTACGTCGAGACTATCTTCCCATGGCAGATTCGAGCACGTCGACCACACAATAACGAAATCTTCCGAGAGCATTGGCATAACTATACAAATCAACCCGAGAGCGTAGCTTCTGAGCACGGTGGCGACCCGAAGGGAATCCGAAATCGAGAATGTTATTTGTATCGGTAGTCGGAGTCGCTTTGTGACCGTGAATCGAAAAATCACGTCACAATATATATATCGTACATATATAATAATATGTCAAAGTTATATATTATAACGTATTTTCTTAACTCTTGGAAGTTGAGCTGGAACAGTCTGAACTCCGTCAAAACGAGAGCTCTGAAGGAACCTATCAGAACAGATGGTAGCTTAATGGATCCTGTCGATCTTTTGGGACGCGTAAAATCAGCAAACGCAACTGGATGTACAAAACCAGAGCGAATGATTACGGAAATGCGCGGCCGCCCAGGCTGCTACGTAGAGTTAGAGAGGGTCAGAGTAAGCATCAGGTACGTGACTCTTAGAGATCTTCCACAGCCGCTTCCCCAAGGCATTGGGCGACAGCCGGGCACCACGTCCTTAACTCGGGTCAGGGTGTTCCACCCCTGCCCTTAGCCGTAACAAAACTATAGCTCCGCCCGCCCTACAGCCCTTTGCCTATCACCAGCGGGGCGCCGGTATCTCACCCGGACCTCCGCCGGTCCATGAAGACGTCTCCATCGGGTCGTCTCCTCTGCCGGACAACTCGGTACCTCGACTCTATCTCTCCACAGCAGCCTGCAGAGTTAATACAAAAAAAAGGTAGAACTAAATTTAACTAAAGATACTATGCAATTATTCAGTCAATTTGTACATTTTCAAATTACATTGACAATTCGAAAAATTTTCAAAAAAACTATCCCACGTGATTGGTTGAAATAAAATTTTTATTAATTTTATTTATTCGAACCAAATTCATTCGCAATGAAATATACGATGATATACGTGTATAAGCATGATTACTCATAATCCTGATACTTCGCTTGATTACGAAAAACTTCCAATTAAAAATTTTTCATTGAACCTTGTCAAAATATAAATGCCCTATTTTTCACTCGACCATTCTCATTATACGCGTGAGTTAAAAATTGTACTTTCAAGGCTTCGCGATCTCATTATTATATTATACCATATTTATTTTAATTGCTCAAATTAAAGGAGATTATAATAGAGAATGCTTTCAATAGAATTATAACAATAACAGAGACGACGACCATTGTTCGCTGCAACAGCACGTGGAGGTTTACTCATAATTACGCCTTTGTTATTCCAGACGTATTTTCATCTTTTTAAAAGTCCCGCGCAGTCTTACGTTCCCAATCCCTTTCGTTCTTTGCGATTATCCAAACACTCCTAATGCTTGATCCTTATAAAAATCCGTAAACCGTTATCCTATACGCGCACCGCTCCTTTACCATTAATCTACACTGTTCTACATCTACATCTGTTAACGCCGATTTTGACTATTCCCAAAAATTCCTCATTTTAATCCTCCATAAAAATTCACGCCATTACGAAGCCTGGACTCCCGTTACTCCCAAACGGGATTTTTCCACTCTCCCAACCTCTGTCCTCTACCACTCTTAAACATATATAAAACGGACATCCCTTAGCCCAAATTAATTAGTAGTCTGATAATAGTACAAGACGCTCTTCGTGAAAGTACAGTCTCCAAGGAAGATTTCAATTATTTAAAATCCACAGTGCAGAATAAGATTTTTCCATTGGACATCGATACATTGCATTATTAAAATGGGGTATTTAAGGACCCCACGCGACTAACAATCTCACGCTGACGCAATTCCTCGGAAGATTGACGATATATATAAACTTCCTTTTGAAAATGACGTTCGACAAGGCGCTGATGAAATTTTACTTTCTGACGTCATCGGTCACAACAGGTTGGCAAGTCGAGAGCGTCTTAATAATTCATATCAACCTTAATATTAACTTGAATGTAACTTTCAATCTGCGTCTGACAGTAGCTTGAGTGTCATAAGAGATTCAAGATCAAATTTAAGAACCACGTTGCTGAAGACTACCAATTTTTTTATCAGCCTAAGCCGACAATTCCGTCAATAATTTATAATACCATTGTACGCACGCTGAACGCGACAATATAATTCTCACTATGCGATAAACTATTACGCAACTTGTTGGTAAGAAATATTTTTAATGGTAATCGCGATATAAGTGATACACTTGCAAAATATTTTCAAAATCACAAAGCTTATGGGAAATCAATTTTCAAGGTTGGCACTGCGCCGGTGTGCAGACGATTGGCGTAAAAATTATTTTTACGAAATTTTAGTTGTGAATCGACCATAACTGCAAAGCACGCTGGCAATGCGCAACTATGAGACACCTTTACTAACTACTATGTTCGACACTAATTAAAAAAAGATATATGACGCCATAGTAACTTACACGCCTTTTTCTAGAAATACATATTGCCTCGTTCTGGCCAAAGTGAATACGTAAAATTATCCCATATTATTTTTCGTTATTCCGAAATCTATATATATGTAGGAGTGGGCCCCGGGCCTGGCTTGCCACGGGCCTGGCGATGGCAGTGGGGTCACGTGACTCCAGCTGAGCCGCGGAGAGGGGGAACGACGCGTTAGTTCTGATTTATACGCTAAGCAAGGGTGTTCGTTTGTATAATAAACGTTCTTGTAATTACTAAAGTTGCAGTCCGTCATTTCACGCTCACCTCGGAAAAGATCCCCACATATAAAAAAAATTCTTACACAACAATACATTTCCCTTACGAATATAACACTGCGAACGTAATAAATTTTTAATAAATCGAACATTTGCGGACACGAAGCGACGAGTAACTCCAAAAGCTATAACCTATTTAAGGTTGTAGATGTTGGAGCTCTTAAGAAAGTGGCGCCCCTGTCGTTCAACGGCCACTGAAGACACTCTATCTCGAAAAGCACTTTCGACCAATTCATTAGCTTTACTTTTAATCACCGTCAACGTTGGTACATCTCGAGAGGCCCTTCGCAGGGGGTGTAGACTCAAGGAAGAAGATTAAAATCCTAAGGAAGCAGCAGAAAATACCCAGAGTTTCTAAGCCTGGAAATATTTTCACAAAATCTTCGAGCTTCCATCATTCATTTTCCACATTTAACCTTTTAACCTTTCGCGTCCTTAATTCCTCTTCGCTCTCCTTCGTTCCTTCAACCTCGAGACCCAATTCCATCCCCACAGTCTGCATCCCACGTGGAGAAGGTTCCTAGGAGTCCAGTTACCTCGTTACTCGTATCTCTACGCGAGATGCGTCCTCGACGGAGGTTACTGCTTAATGAATCTGACTAACGAGGGGATGTTCCATCCCTATCTCCAGTGGGTGATTTTCGTTGATCTTATAGATAGAACCCGCTTGGGCGCTTTATCGTGCGCCAAAGATCGTTATCTACCACCTACTTCTTGAAAACTGGATCACGTAAGCTGAAGTGACTCATTTTCTCGTGGATAAAAGTTTATAAATCGCTCTGAACAGTTATTATCTGTACTGATTATAATATATAAATCGATATATTCTTTTGGCTGGATTATACGGATTTTGGAATTGGTTTGGTATCAGATTATCTATTGATTCGATCTAAAATAATCGAGGACGATTTCAGAATATTAAAATTAAATTCAGATGCATCTTTCAAATTTCCTGCATATTCAGTTTTCTTTATTAGATTTCCGGCGGCCATATTTCATTTTGCGACACTAGCGCCACGGCTCGGTCAATGGTATCAAGCTTGTAATGTATGTCAATGTAATGCATAGTAATTCAATAATGTAATTTGTTATTTATAATCGTATTATCGCTTTTAAACGAACATCGTATACCCTGTGTACGTAATTAGTAGGACTTTAAATATGCGTTGACTGTACTTTTTACCCTGATTGGTAAAAATTATTGGTGACAAATGAAAAGTTACTATGTTAATATCAATATAAATATCAATGTAGCAAGATATCCCGAGGTTATGATTATCAGAGTGATTTTTTACATTAAAATTTTCAGAAATTTTTGCCATTTATTTCTCACCGTGTAGACTTTCGTTCCTAAGTGACGAAATCCTGGACACTCGGGACTACAATCTACTACTGGCAAACTGCCAACTACTGCTTTCAATAGAAATCAATCGGTGCCGGTTGTGCTTTGTTGGAAAATTCCAGAGGGCGAAATTTCGAACCTACGCGATTCAATGGTTCATTACTATCGCTCGTTATCATTCTGTAACTTAGCCAATTTCTACTTCGAGCTGATTAAGAGCAAATCTAACGCGGAAACAGATACTGAATTGAAACGAACAACGGTTGCTTATCTAATCATTAAAACCTTAATCGCTCCTCTGAAAACTGTACTACTTTGTGTCTTATTTCCATATTCCATATTTGGGTATCTATTCCATAAATAGCTACTATTCTGTTACTTACATTTTTTAATTAAAAAAAATATGTTGTTTAATATTAAAACACTAGACTGTGACTAAGATAAGCCAAAATGTATGACTGACTGTGTTTATAATTAAAAGTCTTTAATTCATGATAGTGTTTTTTTTAAGCCACAAAAACAAAATGGTATTCCATATTTGGTCACTTTCTTCTACACGAGCAAAGATTTTCATTTAAATAATTATTCACTTTAATTACGTTATATTTATAGCAATAATTTTTTTCTAATCCAATGCTATCCCAATGAAACGTGTATTATAAATAGTCAATCAATATTATGTAAAATCAATATTACATTTTTGCATATACATGTGTGTGCAACAAATATCAAGCTTAATAGATTTACGTTCATGTATAAATTGTGACGTGGTAGATTTTACCCCGTCAGGTCCTCGGCGGGAACTGTAGTGGCACGCGGGAAAAATCGAATTAGAAAAGAATCCAGGCAAGATGCCACCCCCTCAAGGGCTAACGAAGTTATGAATTGTTTGATTTCTGGTTCTGTTGTTTTGATTTTCGCTATGTCCCATGCCGCGAATATTGTAATCGCGGGCTTACCGAACCTGAAGAAGAACCAGCGAGGAATCATCAGCGTGGGAGTAACGAGGACGAAAGGCTGAGTGACGTCAGAGTGCCGGCAGGGCCCGAGCTGCGCGTGCCGTAGCTCACCGCACCAATCACCTCGGGACTTGGATCAACTCTACGCACGCTATCACCCGAGCTAAAGGAACTGGGCTACGCGTACCGAGTAACTAGCAGGGAGCTATTACTCATTCCACGTGACATAGCCCTACGAACGACGGAGCACCTGTAACGCACCACAACACATGACGGAGGCCCACCGCTATCGACGAACGGAACGAAGACTCGCGAACTGGGAATCCGGGGACGCCTGGTGAACCGTTGCGAATTCCTATGGGAAGACGGAGCCCGTCGCGGGACAGACAGTAATCGCTGTTCCCGAATCGTATGAATTGTCGCGAAGACGGATTTGAATTGTAGCGCGTGGTGTCATATCGGAGATTTATGATTGGGGCCGTAGGACCAATCAGCGGTGGTTGCGAATAAGGGAGAGGATTATAGTCTCCGGTGCTGCCGATTACGATCGAAAGGGAAGACAAGTTCCTTCTTCTTCCCTGGACTGTCGACGACGCGAGTCGTGTTTTTGGAGCCGTTTTGTTTTTGGGGTTCGAGTCTGTGGAGAATTCGGACTTTGTCCGAGGCCGCGTGTACGGGCTAAATTCTCCCGATCGAAAAGACGTAGAGATTTCGGGAAGCGATTTGTAATTTTTGTGAGCGACGAGATCTCGTAGTACCCCGCGTTTTGTCCGTTTTTGAATGGTGCCTATAGGCACGAGATGTTCCCACTCGTAGAATCGCGTTCGTTTGGAGTACGAGATTCCGCCGACCGACAAGGAAGAATTGTATGTGTTAGCCCTGGGTTGCCTGGAACGCGAAGGAATCGCGTAAGTTGTGCGCCGGTCAGTCTCTCATCTCCCGACGAGGCTCGATCGCGAAATATACGTCACAAAATATATAAAAGACACATTACCTGAAAAATCCATTTGAGCACAGAAAAAAAATTATTCATAGCACTGCTACAACGATCACTGGACCATTGAGTCTGTGCTACTATATATCATTAAGCTATTTCAGATGAGAGCTCAGAAGTTTGTTAAAAAAAAAAAGATCTGAGATGTCGATCGATCGCTGTCAGACATGTTACTCCATAATAAAATAGAAAAAAAAAACGGGAAACGAAGATATTCGATGACAGAAGTTCCAGTACTCAAAATAGACGTTGTAGGAAGTGATGGAAAAAGGGTAAATATTATTAAAAAAAAAAAAAAAGCAGAAACAAAGAGAGAAACGGAATTAATATCAGAGCAAATAGACTGAACTTGAGATACTGCATGAATTATGCAATAGCGTTTTATCTACTTGGTGTGAGAAAAAAAAAATATTAAATTCATATATAAAAAATATTAACATCGGAAGTGTGGTACTTCCGTGTTAAATATCACGTGTTCAAATATCATTTTTTCCCTTTATATCATAAATTTGATCACCGTAGTAAATTCGAATCGCTTCGGCGGTTTATTTAAAATTATTTGAAAATTTGCGCAAGCGCATTGGAAATTTCAATTTCACGGATGTCCTGCATTGACACCGGAGGTATTGAAGGCAGTCGTTATTGTTTCATCTATATCATGAAATTGCGTAAACACGAATATTATCTTAATACAATTATAAATTCATGAAACAATTCCACGTGTTTCATACGTCATTGCAGACGTTTCCATCTGTTCACGTTTTCCACCTGTCATCCTATACACGTGTCTGGACGTTATCGTTAGATATTGGTTACGGTATTTTTGTTTTCGATCAACTGTCAAAATTTAGCATACCTATTAATAACGTTGACGCATTAATGTCAGTCTGAAGAGTAACGTATTATGTTCCTAGAACGATACAGATAAATAGTTATCTTTCGATATATCGATCGTCAACAATGACTATACTTAAAGGGTCTCGTGGTCGATAAGGCAAATGAACAAAGTGAACATTGAATAACACGTGAAACTCGAAAAGCACGTGGCACAAGTGAGACACGTGCCATGCATGCATCAAAACAATAGAGCATCGTGACAAAACGAAATTGTATAATTAGCTTCGAAAACGGTAATAATTGGATTTAAAAAAAAATGAGAATCCGAATAGCAATTACAACCCAAACAAACAGTGTGATTTTTCAAATAAACAGAATCAATGAAAGCAGTGTGAAATGACTGTGATAAAATATATCATAGATCCAGTTTTGTAAAATGCTGTGTTATCCTGATAAATGATTGACTTAAGATAAATTTTGTTTGGTACAATTTAAATGCACATGACAAATGAGCTAACCTAACCTAACGAGGTAAAGACGCTGTCGATTGAGAATACATGTAATTTCATAATCGTTATCATAGATCCCCGATAATAATATTACGCTGGAACATCACATCTGTGAACATGTCCCGTTAGGAAACGTTATCTGTTTCGTACTTCATATTATCGCAATCACGAACTGTCGCGTATGCTAGAGTTCGTGATGTCGAACTATATAACTTAAAAACTAATCATTAACGACGCGATCAGTAATGTTTTGGAAAATTTCCTTTCAATGAAATTACCGACTGCCGCAAGGTATTCAAACAAAAAAATTTATGTAGCGTATTTTCCTGCAGACAACAAATCAAAATTCTGAATAACAACAGACATTTGAATATTGATGGTTAAATCATTGCTTAAGACAATTGCTTAAGACAATAGTATACTGTAACGGATGTGATTCTTAATTGACAAGTAAAAACGCACGACTGCATTGGAAAAAAGCAATCGGCTTGTTTTTACAGTGGTAAAAGCGTATATAGGAAATTCGATTTAACCTTTTTCACTATTATTTCATACCTTAATCTCCGTTTTGTGTTTCCAAGTGAACCAATAATATCTCACACCCTACCTTGTCAAACATAATCATCTTCCACCCATGATATGATTTCTAATTACACGTGACAAAGTACCATTTCATCTCACTCGAGCTTGTGTACATACTCGATTGTAGAGAAATTAAAAAAAACTTTCTCGTGCTAAAAAATACAAGAACTGCATCTACGGATCCGTTAACGGTCTTAAATATCGCGCTTGTAAGCAATATAGTAATATATAATATACCTCGATTTTTATTTTGACTTACCGGAAAAGGACAGAGCTCATCGTGCAGCAGAACCCAGCGACGAGCGTCTCTTCTTCCACCAAAACACAAGCACGTGGAATACGGGATCATGATGTAAATTGTTTTGCAGCCCGTTGGACGCGCTCACTAGGTGGCTATAGCGAGCTAGGCGCTGGACGACCGGCGTCCCCAGGTCCCTCCGTGACGTCCGTGACGACCGCGAGACGGAGTACCAGAAGCGATATGTGCATCCGAGTGGCGCGCCAACTACCGGCAGGTCTGCGCACTTCTCGTTGACGGATCGATCAGAGGCTATCGTTCCCTTTAGGAAAACTGCCAAGATTCTCCATGAGGAAGACGAGTAAGAGCTGAGTAAGCTTGTCTGGAGTTTTCCACTATCAGCATTTCCTACTTGGCCGACTCAGCGTTCTGGAAGACAAGAGCAATAATTCAGAGAAGCACTACGTCATAACAATAATTGAAAATATATGAAATTCTATGGACGATCTATTTAATCTTACTCGATCTCGTTAGTAATTATCGCGAGGATTAATTGAAAATTAATACTAAAAATCATGTCTAAAGGACAAAAACAAACGGCTGTCATTCTCTCTGTTGTCAACGAGAACGTGTAATGTGTAGAGGAGTCGGGGAGAAATGGTCAAGGAACTAGGTTCACTTTAGCGTGACGTTTAATTTTAGAACAAGCTCGCGTGCAACCAATCGCGATTCTTCACAACGGCTCGCCTCAACGCAACGTAACGACACTTGCAGTATCGATCCAACTGAAAATGTCTCGGAGGATGTTTTATGCGTGCATCGTGTAGCTGCTTGAAAACTTCTGTGGCAATATTGAATAAATTTTATAAATTTGTCAAAAGCCTCATTGATTGGGTGTTATTTAAGGTTCATTTGGAATAACGTTTGAAATTAAATGCCAGCATTGTCTTTTGTTCTTTCTACACTATGATCCCTGCTGAGATGACTTTGGAGATTAGAATTGCAAAAGATGCGATGAGAACAAATTAACGAAGTGACTAGCATTATGTCAAATAAATATTTTTCTTAATAATAAAGAAATGCATATTTTACCTTGGATAATCTTCTATCACGTACTGACGTATCATGATGCCTTCATGACGTCACGAATTCCTGAAGGAACTCTGGCATCCAATTCCGTAGTAACGGTATCATGTTTCCAGCTGAAAAAAAAAATTGTTTGAAAATAAAAAATACGAATTTTTATGAATTGATGTAATCTTTAATTTTGAGCTTTAAGATTGCTGCAAACAGTATTTTCACTTGATTGAGATTCATTTAAAACCTTTATGTACGCTGTGTATGAGAACCAGGAATAGCCCTGGGTACTTTCTGAAATAGATATAAATAATTCTCGAAAAAAAATACTTTGAATGTTATTCAGCGTAGCACTAATTTTTACGGAAAGGGTTTTCTGTAATTTGAGCTTTCTGTATGAGACATAAATAAGATGGAATTACGGAGTCAAAAGTTATAATGTTCTAAGGGTGTATCTAAATGGGTTTTCAAGTTCATCCTCAGACTCTCTTTTCCCTTAGATTGCTAATGTTACTTTATATAGTTCATACATAAGCTTAATGTCCTTTGACCTAATATTTTATTCATGGTTGACTATATTTCTAATTTATCCCCCGTTCTAAGAAGCCACGTCAAAGTAAAATATCAAATTGTTTATCCGACGTTGCCAACAAATCAAATTTTTCTTGCATGCTACAAGAAAAATATATCATACAAAAATATTACAAATTAAAATATAGTGATCCGTACAGAATTTCATTTATACGATTTGCCGTTATCTTTCGCACTTGGAGTGCCTTTCATTCTAATGAAGTATTTGCTAATAATATTCTACATGCTCAGATTTTCTTTTTCTGAAGCTTCTATTGTTGTGTATTGTAAAACTAATTTCATGAATATTTAGAAAATATTTCAAATATATAATATCTTATTAATTAGCGTACGAATATGACGTAAACTGAATCATAATCTACATTAGACTAAGACCCCGTTATAGAAACTGCGTCACTTTCCTTCATTAAGGTGCATTCATAATCACTGGATAGATTTCTTTCAATTATCTTACGAAAATTCTTTTTACATCTTTTTCAACTTTTCACGTGATTCACGCCGTCTAAGAAAACACGTATCTTTAAAAAGACACAATAATTCAGGTCTGACTCACAATCAATCTAAAATCGTTACACATGCACAGAACCATACAACTAGGTTAAATTGAATTAGATGAACTGCAAAACACGTAAAATAATTAAAACCATCTTGGTAACAGTAATTACAATACAATTATGTTCGTAATTACATTACATTACGTATAACATGAACACCGCAGGTGTGGCAAAACACATACGCAAATGGCTATATTGAATATCAGCTAATTATCCCACAACTTTTCCAAAATCTTAATATTCCAAAATGTTGAAAGATTATCCGCAATTATGATTTGACAATGACAATAGAAACTTTAGAGACTTAACGAATAGCATTAACGAAAGTAGCATATTCTAATTAGGGTGTATAAAGTATTATACACTCAAGGTTCTTTGACACTCCCTGGAATGGGTTAACAGTTAAATACTGCTATCATCATCATTACTCAGTAACTTAATAAAAGGAAACACGATTTGGCCAACATAAAATTCTTCTTTCTACCTTATAATTTTACTAATATATAAAGGTGCTTTCACAAAGTCAAATCAGCTATTATAATCAATCAGTCTATATGTTTCTCATTAAAACTTTCTTTGGGTAACTGCTTCTAGTCATAATCCTCAAGGTATTTTGTGTCCCCCCACGTAATAAAAAGATTCTATGAATCTTTGGATCTCTTAATGTGGAGATCTGACAAATATTCAAGTTATAATTTGAATAAATTATTCCCTGTCCTTTCTATGGTAGTTACTTTTTAAATACAAGTATTCTGTTATTTCAACGTATTTCAATTTCAAAGCGAAAGACTTGTAACTTTTTAAAATATGACTAGCATAGAAAAAATAGGGAACATTTCATGAAACACTTATATCTGCAATGTGGACTTGTAATGTTACTTGACTACCATTTTCGACTAAACTGCAAAATACAACTCCTTTTCAAGGTTAGCTGTGGATTGTATAATTTGTTTTTTTACATGAAGCTCTTCAAGAAGGAGTCATATTCTGCAGTCCCCATCCCCATGCTTTTTATCCTTTTATAAAGATTAATATTTATTTGGAAAATCAATTTCAGATGTATGCATATATTAATAAACGTATATACAAAACCACCAATTAGTTAGTCCATTAATTTCATTTCTATGGTACAACGAATTTCCATTAGGATGTTTGTATTGAATAAACCTGTATACTGTATTGCTTCTGAAATTGTGTTTGCAAATTAATCAATCATTGTTGCTCTGATTACTCTTTGTATATAACTAGAATATAGTTTTCTATGAATATAAAAACAATCTTATTTTTGTAAAAGCCTCAGTTATAAACTTCTATTGTAGTTCACATAATACAAGTAATTAAAGCATTTATATGATATGAATATTATGCAACGCATTAAAACATTAAGAAATCTTGAATTATATTCGTCACTACAACATATATAGAATCTTCCTATGAAGAAATATACTAATGAATATTAAATACAATTAGAACACAATAATTATTGTTAGTATAATTAGAAGATATGGATATGATATACTCACTGCATTTAAAGATTGATATATAACAGATTACAACTGGTTTGAAACACACTTTACGATTATAGTTATTGTTATCAATTTCTTTTCAATTCAATTTACAACTAGTTCACACAAAACTTAAGATGGAAATCAATTTGTAAAGTATTTACAACTCAGGTACAATATATTTATATTAACATTATAGAACTTGTATTTGCATTTGGTTGAAATAAAAATAAATAAAAGAAGCTTAATATTTTCAATGCTCCAGTTACGTTAAATTTATTATAAAACATCAAGTACAACTGATACTTTGTGTCATGCTATGAGTGACAAGAGTTATAAAGTGGAACACTTACCAGGTTACAATTCTACTAATACATTATCCTTAATTGGTGCTCCATTTGATTTAACGAATAAAAATATATTTTCATTCCTTCATTTTCATTAAATACTTTAATTATTCTTTACGTACACTGACTTACTCTAAGAAACGATCATTAATCATGATTAGCCACTACTTTACACGTGAGTTTCGTAGCTCGGCCGGTGTTGTTTATCATCCTAGTAATATTTAGGGATTTTTAATGTTAAGTCTGACATTTATGTCAATTTGAAGTATTCAACTGAAGGACAATTTACAACTACAAATTAGCTGCGGTAATTAGCATAAGTTACCCGATGCTATGCTATTTTTCCAAAATCGTTTTCTTAAAATTAACATGACTTCAACTGGTTTAGCTTTAATATGTATCAATCTGAATCCCGTCAGGTTTGACGTTGAGTCTGCGCACATCAATGCGCATTAATCAGATCTGATCAGATCATATAACCTGATGGAATATTTGTGTATAGTCTGAGTTTTGTGTCATAATTCTGGCCATATAGACATATTAAATAGTAATAATTATTCTAAAAGAAATGTCAAGCGATGTAAATAAAAAAAGAAAAAAAAACATATCGCATCCATTATCGGTAAAGCAGAATGCAATAAAAGAATTAAATAATGGTGTGCCAGTTTCTGTTATTGCAAATAACCTGAACGTGACAAATGCGACAGTAATGTTGTGGAAGAAAAATGAAAATAAGTTGAATGAATGGCTTGAAGAATGCAACAGTGAGACGTCAGGAGGTAATAAGAGAATGCGAAAAGATGAAAATAATATTATTGACAGAATCATGTGGATGTGGTTCAGAGAAAAAAGAGCTTGCGGTTTGCCATTGCATGCTGCATTGATTCAAGTTCAAGCAAACTACTTTCATGAAGCGTTGGAGTTACAAGACAAATTTGAAGCTAGCAATGAATGGCTCTGTAGGTGGCAAAAACGTCATGACATCCAAAGTGTTACAGTGTGTGGAGAAAAACTATCAGCGAACACTGATGCTGTTCAATCACTTAAAATCGATTTGAACAATTACATTGAAGCCAAAGGTTTAACTTTAGATCAAGTATTCTATTGTGATATAACAAGACTTAATTTTAAAATGCTACCAAGGACTATTCTCTCTGCCAAGTATGAAGAAGAAGTCTTAGGTTTTAAGGGTAATAAAGAGCGAATTACTATAATGGCCTGTAGCAATGCATCTGGTTCTCTAAAATTACCACTTGCGGTTATTGGAAAATTTGAGAGGCCAAGGGCAATTAAAGATTTAAAAGTCCTTCCAGTATATTACAAAAACCAAAAGAATGCATGGATGACTGCACAGATCTTCAGTGAATGGTTTGAGAATGAATTTGTGCCAGCAGTTATTAAGTTTTTGCAAATAAAAGGCTTACAACTCAAAGCTGTTCTCTATTTTGACAATTGCTCAGCCCATCCCACAACTTTGTCAAAAGGGAATGTAATTACTCGTTTTTTACCACTGAACACAACCTCGCTAACACAACCTATGGATCAAAATTGTCTGCAAACTTTAAAATCATATTATCGTCAATATTTGATGGTGTACCTTCTTCAATATATAAATAGTGGAGGTAGTGAAGATACGCTAAGTGGTGGCCTTAAGAAAATAACAATTAGAAATGTTATCTTCTGGATTGCTAGTGCTTGGCAACGTGTATCAGTTGAAACAATAAAGAAGTCATGGAATAAGGTAACTTGAATACCAATTAACTCAATTAACATTGATTTTTTTTATTATTTTGCGTTAAAGTAATTATTCTTCTATGGAATGATTATTTGTTACATATTTCATCACCGTTAACAACTTAAAATTTTTATTTTTCAGTTATTGTCAAATATTGATAACACTGGTGCAAATAATGATAATTGTACAATAACTCACACTACAATGGATGATGAGAGCATACTTGAGACATCGCAGACCACTGAGAGAGATCAGAAAAATCAGTTGATGGCATTATCTCAAAAATTTCAGGAAGCACTTAAAGTCCTTGATATAGATGTTGAGTTGTCTCATGTGGACTTGTGGTTAAATTGCACAACTAAAATGTCACCTGAAGAGTGTTACGATGATAATGAGATTCTGCAAATTTTTAGAGGTGAACTCAATTTAAATAAAAAAAATTTTGAAAACAACAATTCGAAAAATGTAAACAAAGAGATATCAGTGGCTCAGGGTTATAATGCCATAAAGACAGCCGTTGAATATTGCCAAAATAATAATAAATACTCAAGTGAGATCATCATGGCTCTTCATCGTGCTCAAGAAATTGTTACAAATGAGTTTTTACTTAATTCAAAAAACTAATGACATAAGAATTAAACTTTTGCTATATCAATCTTGCGTGAAATTTGTATAGAATTTAAAGTTATAACACAAAATCTCATATAAGCTATTTCATATTTTATAATTTATTAAATATTAAGAGTAATTTAATGCATTTGTACCTGAAATGTAACGTTATGTGTCATTAATCATTAAGTATATTTTATGATTAATAAAGCATATAATCTAGAACCGTTAACTTTCTTTTTAAATATTTTTTTAAGAGAAAAAAAATTATATTAAGCATGCACAGCTGCAGATATTTTTTGTATAGTCCATACAGACAGTTTTTGAAGTTATGTTTACCACAAATTCAGTTCTACTCTCTTTCCTGCCATGCAAAAGAGATACATATAATTTTATCTATTTCTAAACTTGATTGACTGATTTATGAAAGATATAGAAATATATTTATGATAATTAGTTGTACTTGTACGTAATTTGTTAGGAAGGTCATAATTGCCTAATTTTTTAACATATAGTAACAGAATGAAATAATGCTTACAGCGCTGTCACCTTGTATCACTCTGTACTAGCTTTAATTTTTTTTAATTCTGTAATACGATATTTAATTTTGTGAAAAATGTTCTTTGTTAATAAAGGTTATTTTCACTTTCACATAACGAAAGATAGTGGTACACGGACATAACAGAAAACAGAGAAATCAACGAAAAAAAAGAAATACTCAAAGAACGACTTTATAACTTGACCATTTTTTTTTGTATTTTTTTTTCGTATCCATTTTTATCAAGTATAGGTACATCAATATTATAGTCACTAAATTATTACCGAAATTATTGTTTAATAGAATTTCCATTTATTAGACTTTTGACTTTTTCATTTGAATGGTGAAATACAATAAAACATAACAATGCAAAATGGAAAAATCGAAGTTAGTGTACTATACAAAGATTTAAAGTGTTACGTGTAATTGTCGTACTTTATACATGCAATAAATTAATATATAATTGAATATATCAAATTTAAGTTTTAAAAAAAATTCTTACCTGATATTAAAACAGCTTATTCTCAATATAGTCGGGATAAAGACTTGAATGTCATTTATTTTTTTTTACAAAGAACTGAGAACTTTCTTAAGTCTTCTCAAGACTTTCTCAAATGCATCAGAAATTATTACTCAAATTTCATGTCACTGTTTCACAACAAATGATTTATAAATCCAAGAAAAATTACCATTGTATAAGAATTGCTATTAAATTTTCTTTTGATTTAAAAATTATTCCTTATGGAAATAGCATATCATAGTGGTCCCTAAAATACATGAAAATGATAACAGATATACTTTAATAAAAGTCCTATGATAAAATTAACTGATCTATAACTTTTATAGTTCTGTAGTTCCAAATTCCTTTAATTCGAGAAAAGTATTAAACATTTTTTCATCAAATAAATCAACTAAATTCATGTTCAGTCACTTCAATTTCCTCGAGTTAACTGACAAAGATCACTCAAATAAATACATATATCAAACAAAGCCCGTATATTGTACTATACTAGAACTAAGGTAAATCTGCTTTGTTTAACTGTTCCATTAATCTCGTTACTATGCCAGTTATCTAGTTGCGATTGTTAGTGGAATACCCATCATACCTTTTTTCCATGAAACGCTTATAACCCTCTTTATTTACCTTTATATGAACTTCAGTATGATTGACAATATGACAGTACGAGAGATATACGCAAATCTTTTATACTTGTTGTTTACATCAAATTATAATTTAATATAACATTCGATTAAAAAATAAAGTATATGCTTGGATGAAAATCCCCTTGATTATTAATTTCGTTTCGTTGATCGAAATTTGCGTCAGCTGTCCCTAAAATGCAATACAAAGTTCAATTTCTAGCAAAACTCAAGAACATGAAATTTGAATGTATGTACAATGAAATTATAATTGACAATTTTAGATGAGTCTTACAAGTATACATGTATTTAAAATTAAGAAGTGACTCAGAAATGGCATTCTTTAACAAGTTACTTTGTTCTCTTCTAAGGGTACGGAGCTTATCATTTTAGAATAAGTTATATACAAAGTTAGGTAACAATAACATTTATTTCGAGTCATTGATAAAAGCTTCAGGTATAAAACACGTACATCTGTACAACCGTCACACCTTTGCAGATCTCGTTCAGTCTCAAAACTATTAAAATCATTAATAATAGTTAAAACATAAAATTGCACCGTACGTCTAATTTCATTCGAAAGCAGTCGAAAATATAAAATAAGTATGTTACTGTAACGCAAACCATATATGATGTCTCATTGAAAGCATTACATCATTTAAAACAATACAAAGGTTTCATTAAGCGTACGATGTATCATAATATTTTATGTAACGTTTATTTCTGGATGCAGACATTATAAAAGTATTATTTACTATCACTCGTTGAGTTCACATAATATTTGCCAATGTTTAATGTGCTATAATTGAAAAATATGAAACCAAATATTATATAAAAATGCTAAAGTTATTTGTGAGATATTTTTCCAAAGTCAAAATTTAACTCAACTCTCAGATCAAAGGAAAAATATATTTGCTCTCCTCATTATAAGATAGAATCTTTTTAAACTAAATATGAAATTACAGTTTGCAAATGAGAGACTCATACATACAACAGCCTTACAGTTCATTCAGGGTTAAAAGGATGCAACAGTTATGCACGTAATTTCATTGAAGATTTAAGTTCCGTCTATACCTTGTATTTCTACGTTTTTGGATATTTATGAAATATATTCCCAAATGTCAAATAAAAAGTACAATTTATACGGAATTTGTTATGTGTAATGCTATTGCTAGAATTTTTTTTGTACTGAAATTTGTGTATCGGTATACTATCGCCATTATCATCCTCATATGTAACAACCACTGTTTCTATAAAAATTGTTACAGTATTTTTAATACTTTAATTTTTTAATAATATTTAATATTTTTTTTCGTCACATTGTACATGCTGCCCAGAGAAAACAGTGGATTTCAAGAATGTGGTGTAAAAATAATAATATTGCGTTTAAGGATGTAGACAGACATTCGATAATACAATTATTCATTGACATTTTCGGGAATATGATTAACGTTTTTGTTGACAGTTTCAGAATATTAAAGTATAAAAGTTTATGTTTTGAAAATGTATGAACACAGGTAGTATATTAATATAAAGCTTTGCAATGAAAGAAAAAAATGTTTTTTTTTTCTGTAATGCAAAATTTGTTTTGATTATAATTGTTATAACAAATTATAAGTACTTCCTAGAATGAACAACGATTCGAACAAAAACAATATTAAACAAAAGATTGGCATTTTGATTCATACTATTTCGTCGTTGACTCTAATTACGGAAGTGTTACTCTTAAGACCGTCAAGTAATTCGAAAACTGTTGAAACATTCCATACAAATAAAACGTTGATAAAAATAACAGACTCCTTTCAATTCTCTATTTACATATTCGTGTCGACATCTCAAGTTTGGTGTCAAGGCTCACGCAATTTCTTTACACGTTACGAAGGTCTTGGACGAATTTCAAAAATTCACGCTCAGGCATGACTTACAAATCAATGAGATATTACAATTAAAAAAAATCAGACCTTTACAGTTATGAGCAGAAATTGAGCAAGCATAGGAACCAAAAAACTGAATGATGCAACTAATTCAGCATTGGTGTTGGTCTAATTCCACATTAATTATTACAATTTGAATAATTATATAATCATTTGATGTATGAGTTCTTCATTAATCATAATTACTCTTAAAAGAGGCACACATAATTAATACGAATAAAGATTGCATGGCACCAACCATAGTGTTACGCAACTAGAATAATTTTGAAAAATGTATTTACATTTCCATTATGAATTTTATAAAAAACATGTTGATTTATACCATGTAATTCTTATTCGTCATATTATTATATCACATAGCATGAAAGTAACTTTGATAAAAGAGAAGTACCAATTAAAGATAGCACAACGTAACAAGTTTTAAGTATCGATATCTGATAAAGTGCACAAAATTGTTTCACAGCTTGACAGTTCACTGAGTTTAAAGAGTTCCATTCAATTTCTTGCGAATACTATGTCTTTTCTAAGTAGTGGCTAATGTTTTTTAAATATAAATTTATTAAAAGAGCTCTTGAATCCCAAGCCTGCTTGGGAAAGGCTTAAAATATATGCAAACATATCTAATAAATGGAACAGCAAATTGTAAATAGTAACTTTCGGATTTTTTTTCTTCAATTTTGATTGTTTGAAATACGTGGCCGATGAAAGAAAATGGGTTACCTATGTTTGCTCAATGCATGCTCAAGCTATAAGAATTAAGCCACAGACCACTGTGAATGCTCTGTTAAAAAAAAAAATTCAGGTCTTCTACAGATTTAAATGGCATATTAAAACGAATCATCAAGTGTCACGTTGGCTGACGAGTTCCTGCTATCGGGTGTTTTCATCGCAATGTACCTTCTTCGTAAAATTTCTTGTAAATCATTACAAGGACTATTTTCGCGTTTGACTCGTAAAGGACGACCACCCGGTGACCTACAAAATGTATTTAAAATGAGATAAATTTTTCTTTAGTATTGAGTTAATAAACTTTTTAATTACTTGTAAAACGCAACTATTGTTATTAAAGAAGTTAATCGATTACGTGTATGTTTAAAGAAAATAGGTTAATACCATCGATTAATTCTGTTCTAATTCTCTGTCATCGAAAATATCAACTATAATCGGTTCACAAGCAAAATAGTGACATATTGAAAAATGTAAAGCTCGTAGCAAAATTTCTCAATGTGAATGCTTTTTTGCTGAGAGTAATATTTCATAAACCAATGGAATGAATGGAAGTTAATGAAACATCATTTATTACCTACAGTAAAAGAGCACTAGCAAATGAGAAATTTTGCTATTGGATTTCCTAACACAAAACAGGTGTCCCCATTTGTCACTGCAAGTTATTTTAGTCGTGGACCGATTATATGATCTTACTAAAACTTGTGTAGACAAATTAATTTTCATATAATTGTAGCATTGTAATAGGATATCATTCGAATAACTATGAAAAGTAAACAAAAATGAATATACGTAGATGGAAAGATTCTTGAAAGTAATTATTGAAATAAATCATGAAAAACTATTGTTCGAAACCAACAGTGCTTACCAAAAATTAATAAATTTTTATAAATCTACTTCAGAAAACTTGACCGATTATTTTTCACCTTTACATCTTGACATTGTTCATGATATGTTATAAACTGACCTTTACATTAAGAAAATAATAACTCAAAACATAATATTATCAAAAGATTACCTAAAATTTTTCAGGAACTACATCTACTATTCAGATACGATTTTCATAAGATTAAAACTGTTAAAAATTGGTATAATATAAAATTATATTTTCCTAAATGCATTCCATGCAATAAGTACAGTCTTGTTATTAAGCTAATCATTCCTACCTTGCAACTGGCTTCAACTTGACTTTGTCAATATCTTTGAGTATATCTCCCATAGACTTTTGAGCCAACAACTGAGGTTTAGTACGATCTTCGAATTTGTGATCTTGAAGACTAGCTCTTCGTGCTATATGAGGTGTTGTTGGTGGTGGTAAAGGAGGCGGTGGGGGTGGCGGTAGGCCATTCTCATATCCATTTTTTAAAGAAGATAATGAAGATTCTATAATAGACACTCGTATAAATCATTTTTCATTCAAATAAACTGTTTTTGAAAAGTATTCTGCTTACGTTTATCTACTTGTTTGGTAGTATTGACAATTAACGAGATTTGTTCACGTAATTCTTGTAGTTCTTGTTCTAGAGCAAGAAGCCGCACCTCTGAACCAAAACTGATTGGTTCCAACAAATCTGGTTTACTCCCTGATAGTCGACCACTAAACAAACAATATTTCTATTTTGAAATATAAGCATTGCATAATTAAATTATAAAGAGTTAGAGACTGCCGACTAAGAAAAATAGTTTTCATATAATGTAAATATTAGTCAGGATTGCTGTAATTTTATTATAGTAAAGAGATGAAGATAAAATTAATATCAGCTATAAATTATCATACTTTCCAGGTCCAACAACATTGGAATCAATACAGTCACTACTAGTCTCCTCATTGATCATAGAATTCGTCATCGAGTGTAAGGCTGTGACACTGACATATATTTTAGGTGGCGGTTTTAGTGGTAGGAGTGATCCAATTCGTCGCACAATGCTGCGTCTCTTTCCGTAATACTTTGGTGTTTCTCCCATCTGTAAATATACGTTTTGCATAATTCAAGATAACATCTTATCAATAATCATCATATTATCACACATACTTGCCATTCATAAGCATACACGCATTCTGACAAACTATACAAATTTATGTATTTTAATATAGTCAGAATAAGAAAAATAATTACTGGAGGATTAAGAATTACAAGATATATGCATACAGAATAATGTAAAAAAAATGATATGTAACATTTTGTACATAAGACTATCAAATGTATCATCAGAAATTGTTTTTACCATAAAAAATAAATTGACCAAATAACTTCAGTTGTTACGATTGAGTTGACTAGCCCCATATATAAATTTTGTACTCTATTCCATGGTATAAATTTATTGTTATTAATAATAATGTAACATGCAGTAAATATATTATACTTGAGTTCCTCATACAATAGTATTATACTGCAAATGTTTTCTAACCAGTTGTTCATAGCTTCAAAGAGAAATAACATTTTATGAAACTATGATATATGAAAAAACTAATTGTATACACAAATGAATCTGCACAATTGCAATTTTTAATGATATAAAAGCATTCAGAGAGTTTCGATACTCATTAATGACAATTGATACTATGTAATAACAAATATGTTATATTAGATGTTTTAATAACAATGTATTATGGATTGTTAAATATATTTAGAACTTATCTATAGCAATAAATCTCAGATCCAAATTACGTTCAATATCATCTATAAGTATAATAATAAATCTCTTGATTAAGACATTATACTGAAAAATATCACACGGCAAATATATAAGAAGACTACTATATAAGTAGAACTAATATGGTTCTAATACGATTACAACACAATAAATGTTTTTACTTCTGTGCCATTGAACTTTAACATGCTTTGTATTTATCTACCTATACTCTTACAAGTAGAGTATTAGAAATTAATCAAATTATGGTGAACAGATAAAGATTTATGGAAAAGAAGAAAAATATTTTCCAAAGTCTAAATATAAATGCCTAAAACTGATATCAATAAAAAGTAATACATACAGCTGCTCTATATTTGCTGTCTATTATAACGGAACGATTAAAATGATTTATCTTTCCATAAAATATGTATCAAATTTATTGGTCGCAGAACTTGATACATTTTATGGGCCAATGATCCATAATAAACATTTTTTGTAAATGAACTAGATAAATTTAACAGCTGATGCCTAATGACAGACAGGCTGCTTGCGACATAACAATATGCCGGTGAAAAGTAAATTGAAATAAATTAGAACTATTACGTCAGACGATAATTATGTAATAAGATCGCACTTACTTTCTTTTGGTGTGGTAAAAAATTCTTCAAATTCCTAAAAATAGCGCCCAATAGTACTGAACACGCACCAATGGTTTTTGGGGAACCCACGTTTACCAAGCAAAAAAAAGTTCTTTTTTTTCTAGACCGTTTTTGGCTTCGTGTAATTCTGTCTAATGTGCCGCCAGCACGGAGCAAACACGTAGAAGCGAAACTCAACACAATCAGTAAGAAAGAGTTTGTGCACATGTGCACATGTTCAGTCGAGAGATGCTATGCTACGCAGCTATCCAACTTGTTTCAACACAATAGCTTCTGTTAAAGCTACATTATTGGTCATTTCGAAAATATTCCGCTGGAGCCAGCGAATAACGAGAATTTGTGTTGACAATATCTTACTCAACTCAATACAAAGTTAAACCATCGGTCGTTTTAAAAACATTCTACTAGAACCAACCAACTGTAGGGCTGGACAGTTCTCCTTATTGCCTGTGTCTAGTTTAACCAATCATACGCGTTCGATTCTAGTTGAACGTTTTGTATAACACTTTCTATCGAATAATAATTATATTCCAAGCGCGATCTAAATCAAATCAGATTCTTAATTGACCAAATTTTCTATGACGCACGATTATTGACCAATTGAAAAATTAGTTTTCTGAATAATCAACTTTTATCTAAGGGATGCGATCGGGTATCTCAAATGGACTGAAAATGCAAAGAGGATAACCATCAACCAATTACATCTTGAAATCTGAAGAAGACACATTCTTGTATGAAAACCTGTTTTCTTAGCTTTTGAATGAACATTCCAATATTAGGTGCGGCACTGTTTGCTATATTACAGGTCGATGATCTACGCTTACATGTATATGTACGATTTAATTATGAAATAGTTCTATAATAAATTCCGAAAATTTTCGTGCTACTGTTAAACAAGCTCAATTTGAAATGTACACGAAACATTCAGTTCCGCGTGTAAATGGTACAGTAACATTTGCAAATGTTCAGCACATACTGTCCGAAAACAGCGCATACGCAAAAATCTAAAAATAATGTCAAAGTCTGTGTATCATAAAGAGCATCAATGTTTAGTTGTAATTCAATGTTTAGTGATAATTCATCATTTGACCATTTATTGTTACTCGTGCAACACAAAATAATTAGCTAATAATTTTTACACAGTCCCTCAATATTTCTACATTTAAAAAAATTATTTTTTCGGCTAAAAGACTTATAGATATATTGGCAAATCTTAGTAATCATCCATATCAGGTATAAGGCTAAGAAATATTTAGAGATTCTTCAGCTATATTTTTACATTCTCACTTTCGTGCACAAGTGCAGTTTTGACTTTTTTTTTTCACAACTCAGATACCTATATATGTATAAATATTCTATATAAAGCACTTCTTAAAACGGCACTATTGGGATCATTAGACCAATATCTATACATATAATTCGGGCTGATATTTTCCGTGTCGTTCACAGATGCAAAGCCATATTAAGCAATATCATTGGAATTACGAAAACTGTTTCCAATTTACTTTTTAAATCAACGTGAACATTTTCATAAAATTAAAACATACTTTTCACGCACACAGATCTAGTATAGTATTTTGTTAATTAAATCCTAAGATTTAAATATTGTTTAACAAGGATACGAGAATAATTACAACTATATAGTCGGACTACAAGTTCAAGATAGCCGTCATAATTATAAAAACTTCAGTAGGCTCAACCATAGGTTTAATTTTGCATACATAAAGCTTACAGCACTATTCTGCCTTCAATTCTATAAAAAATACTTTTTCATTTGATTAGACTATTCGATAATATAACAAGTTTTTTAGAATTGTTTCTCGTTACCTTTACGACATCGCTTATAACTTCCGACGTCTGAAACATAACCCAAGAACAGTGATAAGTAGTACTTTACAAAAAATGGTATAATGATAACAATAATGAAGCAATATGTGATTAATTATATAACTGTAATTAAACATAATTTAAAAACATGCACTGCATTGTAATTAGTAGTCATGTATGTTTATATCGACGAAGTGCGATTCTAAATATAGTATAGGTGTTTCATTTATCGAATCGGATTATACATACAGTAGAACGTCGATTATCCGAACTAATTGGGACCCACTACCATTCGGATAATCGAAAATTCGGATGACCGAACAGGAGTTGTTTGTTGGAAAAAAGGCAAGATTGAAACGGTGAAAAGTATAGAATACATATATATATATATTTCAACGACACTCGATATCTTTAATATATTAACATTTATATATATTATATTTTTCGTCAATAGAATCTACATATGTATTTCTTTGGAAAAAGTCGAGGATTTTCTTCTGCTTTACACCAGAAGCTGGATTTTGCGCTGAAACTGAATCTGTGTTCGGATGATTGACGTTTCGGATAATTGACGTTCGGATAATCGACGTTGTACTGTACATATATAGTGGCACCAAATTCTAGTTCAAAAAATTATTGTGAGGAAAATGTCGTATATTTTTAACAAACTTAATATTTATATATTCTGACCAATGAAAAGATATGCACACAATATTTAAATGAATTTAAATATTTATTACTGACTCTTGGTACCGGCTCTCTGTACTGTTCAACAGTTTACGATATTCTGAAGATCAGTTCTTGATAGACGTCTCTAAAAATGATTTGTTCTTCTATTTTCTAGATATCTCGTCCAGTTTCTATTTCGAAGGTAGATTACAAGGCAGCATCATACATCGTCCGATACATGTTTCATAACAATATTATATGTTTTTTAACTTATGAGATCTTCCCTCAAATTTCAAGATCAATTCTGTAAAACACCCTTATATTCTTATCGCATCTTGATTCCATAATCAAGAGCATACTCATGATTTAGGAATCATTTTATCTTGTTTATTACCGAACTTAAATATTCATCCGCTTTGATGTTACGGCATTGTTCGCCGACAATCGTTCACACGTGAGCTTTATTTGATGTTTCTTGACTGCATATCGATTCAGGGATGCTTATTTATACTGCCATGTTGTCCTACCACGTGATCAGAGTTTACAAACGACGGTTGCACCGAACTTTTGAGTAGACTGTCGTACAAGTGACATGAACTTGAATACGTGAAAGTTCTGCAAGTAAAGCATCGATCAACAGATTAAGTCTTATCGTGAATATTTTGATCAACGTATTGGGACGCAATTGTGACAATATTGTCATAAATGGATGTGTATGCTAAATATGGCGTCTTATCGTAGGTTATGAGAATGCAACGTATTACATCTTCCTGATTCTATTAATTTTGGATACGAATTAGGAATTCAACTGGGAACAATACAAACATCTTGGGATGTAATGTGAGTTGTGAAATTTTATTATTTTGTCTTATAGATTGTTGATACTCACTGAGGATATTAAAAAAATATATATATGAGATGACTTGCATTACTTGATTACAAGTATAATAAAAGATATGGGATTTAAAGCTATTTATTGCTCTGTATTTTGGCTTGAATCTGTTGCATTTCTCAAAACAATCTTAAAAGTGCAAGTTTAAAGGAGTTAATCAGTTGTAATCTATGTTTTCTTAGCACTTAATTGATTTTATAGAATAAAATATGCAGTTTACTATCTGCTTACTTTTGACTTATTACATCCATCATTCAGAATACTTATTTCAATGGATGCAATTATGTTGAACATTTTAATAGAAATGATATTTGACTTTGAATAACATTAAACTTTATTAAAAGAATAAGTTGTACATAGTTACAAAATATAATGTAACAATGTTATGTTTGATCTATGTAGCAAATTTAATATACTTTTCTATATTGGGATATCAACCCAGGCATAGAAAGTACTGCAATGCTAAGAGCTTGAATAAAAAATGAAAACATGAGCAGTAATGAGAAAAGGGAGACTGGTTCAAAAAACAAGTATACATTCTTTTCTGATCCTGATGTTATTGCTAAGCGTGCTGAAAGCGCTGCTGCTGTGAGTTATTCAATAATTGAATAAATTCAATATTTTTCAATGCAAGTATTTATGTCTCTACTTTAGTCATTTTACTACAAAGGTCATTTTTTTATTTGCAGGCTATACATGCTAAACAGGGCTATCAAAATAGTTTGCAGCAAGATCAATTTAAAGGTGAAACTCAAGAAAATCCTAAAAACTCCTTGCATGGCACAGACTTTAATAACTTGGATTCGTTATTAACATGTCATCCAATACAGCCACATCCATTTACATTCATCACTGCAGTAAAAAGAAAACTTGCACTAGGTATATATCCTGAGACATGCAAAAAAGCATATGAGCCAAGGCAGCAAGAAAAGGCAAACGTTAATACAGATGCAGTTAATGTTAATACTGATTATAAAGAGAGTATACAACAAGTGGCACAGAAAATGGACTTCATAAAACCATTGAAAGTGCCTGATGTGAAGATATCTCCAAAAAGTTTGGACTACTCTTCAAGAGATAATTCTTCCTTAAGAGAGTCCAGTCAACATAAAACACATACAAGCTTAAAAAAATTTGAAACCCTTTCTAAGGAAATGACACCACCAAGAGGTGATAAAATTACAAAAACCATAGATAGAGTACAAAGAAAACTGGATTTTACTGTCTCTGAAGGAACGTCTGTCGTAAGTTGCAAAAATATCGAACCATTAAAGACACCAGAGTTTTCTGTTTCATCGTCCATAACAAAGAAAAAGGATCATGCAAGAGACAGTTCCAGAGAAAAAGAAAATAGATCTAAAAGAATAAAAAAGGATGACTCCAGTTGTTCAAAGACAGAAGAAACTTTGCAAGACACTCCAAAAAAGTTACGAAATTCTAAGCATATGCCTAAGAAAGATGGTGCAGTTTCTATATTCAAGATGCTTAAAAATGAGAATTATTTATCGCATATACCAAAAGAAAGTGATTCTACAGTAAAGAAGGCAAAAAGCCGAAATTTTGCAACTTCTACTACAAAAAAGGATGATGATAAAAGACACAAAGTATGGAATGTACAAAGTTCAAAATCGGCAAGAGATAAGTCTGCAGACTCAAGAAGTAAAAGTTGCAGTAACGATTGTGTTCTTGATCAAGTAATAAAGTCACAAGAAAAAAATATTGACAGAGATAGTCTTAAAGGAATGGTGTCAGAAAATACCGAACATAAATATAAAGAGAATTATCACTTGTCAAACATAATGAAACAAGCGGATGATCAAAAACATAAAGGCTCGGATATAAGGCCTTCAAAACAACATTCTAAATTATCTACTCAATCACAACAAAAACCTATTGATGGTACATCTAAGGAGCACTCTAAAAGAATTTCTGAAAGACCTAAATCGACTGCTGGAAAAATTGAACAAAAATACATGAATACTTCGTCTGAAATATCAGAAGATATTGAATCTGTCTTTAATTCAAATACGAGTCTCAGAAATCGAAGTACTGCATCTAAAAGTGAAAATATTAATAATGGATGTTTTTTACATACAGAAACGTCTTCTCAACAATCAAAAATTAAAGAGCCTGAAAAATCTCTTTGCAATACTCAAATCTCAACAGACCCTAGTAAATCCAATAGAAGTACCGAGGATATGAATTACATTGAAAATTCTTCAGAGCAAAGCAATGTCACCAACATTCCCAAGAATGAGGACGCATCATTTCACAGTGTCATTAATTCGAACACTAACCAAACAAATACAAATGGGGAATCACACAATTCATTCGACGGTTCATTTTCAGAAGTCATTATGGATCCTAGAAAGATATCTTTTAGAGACGATAGTTACACACAGCAAGAAGAGTTTTGTGATTTAGTAACACCAAACGTTAATTTGATGCTTCCGTCAAAAAGAAAAAAGCAATTGTTGCAAGGAAATGATACCGAGGCTGATGTTAGAAATATAAAACACAAATCATCGCTAAACATGGAGACTACTGATGCAGGCATTCAATTGGTTCGTTTTAAATTTCAGCATGTACTTGAATCACAAATTTATTGAGTATATCTAATTTCAACGAGTATATATTTTTAGCTACATCCTGCTGCACTGCATATGCAATTTCAAGCCGAATTGCATCTTCTGGATTCTTTTAACGAATCATTGAGACAAGTGATGGACGTTGAGAAATGCCTTCACAATGTTAAACACGAACAGGAAAAAGAGTTGTTGCAAAAGCAAAAACAAACTAATGAAACGAAGAAACAATTAATAGTTCCGCAAGCGAATAAAGATACAATCGATACAGAATGTCACACAAGCCGAAGTAAAATCGAGTCTGACGCTGCGGGTGAGTTCACTTTAATACTACTGATGATCAATTACACAAGTAGCATTGAATAATTACTTTATGTTTTTAGCTTTACGAAATTCGCATAAGAACAATTTAGATGATGCGGGTGCTGGAGATATTAGAATTCCAAAGAAGATAAATGACCTTCAAACAACCGATTCGGATGGCTTGATGGACCGTGCTGCTCAATCTCAGAGAATAGCGGAGGAATTTGATGAGACTTTAAAGAAACAAAGTAAATCATTAGTAAAAGTAGTGGAAGTTCAAACGCAAACCGTAAATGATATCGCGACTCAAACCGATGTTCATTTTCGTCGACATAATCTACCTGATCGGTTTCGTGAATTCTCTGGCATAACGTATGAAAGAGGTCCCTCGATACCTTGCGAAATTCCACATTTATCCCTAGAATCACTGGATCAGGTGGAAGAATTGGATCAAATTGAAGACGTTTCCTTACCAAGTAAATTGAGGACAATGTCCGAAATTAGTATGCATGAAACAACTTCGTCTATAAAGACGGAAACTGGCACGGAAATTAGTATTTCTACAAGAGGCGTCACTTGTTCCTTCAACAAGTACTTGGATTTAGAGGTATGGGTCATATTCTTTATAACTATTCTTACTATAAAGCTTTCTTACTATAAAGCTCTCTGTGCTTTCAGATGGCTCAATTAATAAAGGATGAGAAGCAACGATATGATAAAATCGAAATGTTATTTAAATCGCGTGAGAAAACTCTAAATGATCGTACCAGAAAATTGGTTAAATTGGAGGAACAAAAGCGTGCATTAAGAGATACCGGTCAAGATAGTCGTATTAGTTCAGTGAAAAAGAAGCAGAGGGCTTTGTTATTAAAGCTGCAACAAGAAAAAGACGAGATGAATAGGTAAGATGACATTTGATTGTTATACATGAAAACAAACTTTCGCATTATTTAACATATATATATTTAACTTGCTGCAATCTTCATTGGTATAGGTTAAAAGAATTGCATAAAATGGCAAGTCAGGAGCGGAAACTTATGTTGCAAAAGCAACGAAACATGTTTAATCCTCAAATGTCCACGAAGAATATTTTAACCAAATTGAAAAGGAGTGCCGATAGTCAATCGCCAAGGCGGTTGTCAGGACCAATGAAGGGTTATGATATTAGAAGTAACAGTTCTATGAGCTCATTAGTGGATTCTGATAAGTCTCAAGTGGATCGTTCTCAAATGGGAATGAAGTCTCAAGTATCGGATACGAGTTCCCATAAACTCGAGAGGAAATTTATGAGATCAGATTTGGATACATCTATGCAGGAGGTACATATTTATGCCATTGCAAATACGTATTGCATAAATCTGTCACTTTATATAAACATGAGTAAATCCGTTGAAATTTTCAGAAGCTCGATCGTTCAAACGCTGATAAGTTTGACCAGATGATCGAAGAATCCATTGCATACGCATCAAAGTCTGATAAGTCGGACGATTTTGGAGAAATTGATGGAAAACAACAGAAATGTTATTCTCGGACACAAAAGGGTGACGCAAAGTCGAAATACGAATTGAAGTCTCGTAAATATGAAGATAAAATGCCTAAACCAGATGTGTTATGCTTGAAATCACATCGTTTTGACATTAATTCTACAAATTCCATGCATGGAAAGTCTGTGAACGTAGATAGTCAATGTAATCTACACATCGATGTACATTCAAATGATTTTTTGAATCTAGTGCCACACAACACAGATAAGTCAATTTGTGAATACGTGAAATCAGAGTCGGATACTTTAATTGAAGAATTATCTCGCAAGTCGAAGTCATCTATAACTACTGCAGAGAATAACGGCCAAGGTATAAAACCATCGCGGGATCGAGAACAATGTATGAAAAATTCATTTCCTGACACCGGGATAATGAAGGGCGATTCAGATACTGCGGAAGAATCGAAGTTAAAGAAGCTAAAATCGTCACAAATTGCAGAGAACGACAATACGTTATTGACAGCTTCTAAGACGTCAAAAAAGAATGAAAAATCTGTATTAATAGAGAAAGATAACTTTAAAAAAACTCATAATTCCGAAACCAAGCCAAGCTCAAAACGTAAAGGCTCTCGGAGTCAAAAGGCAAAATTGTCATCGGACGTTTTGGAAGAAAATGTTTTAAGGACAAAGTCAAGCTCACATTTTTCCGAAGAAATTGTTAAGCATCATGGAAAACGATCAAAGATGGAGAAGGAAAGTGCGCAGGCACTTAAAGACGATGAAAATTTAATTTTAGAAGGACTTGACTTCAACGACAGTCATAGTTCCTTGCAAGCATTATTGAAACATTCGCGAGCCGTTAAGGAAAACAATTATAAATTATTAAGGGACATAGCAAACGAGCACGAAACCAATGACAACATTTCGGGAAAGAATTTTTCAGAAAAAAGTTTCGAGAACTTTGAGAATGGCTCTCGCAGAGAAGATGGAGATCTACCAAATTTAGGAAATATTTCAACAAGATCGCAAGTCAGTACGTTCACAATATCCCACCATAGCTCCGCAGACAGTGAGAAAAGTTATTCGAGATCCGTAGTCATTCGTGCACAGGATCATCAATTTAAAACATCAAAAAAGCTTGAGCAGTAAGTGACTTTTTCAGACGATCCATTTGCAATAGTAAAGAATTAACTTTGATTGACAAGTATTCAAATAGTTATTTAATAGTTGTTACTTCCTTTTTTTCTTAATAACGTCATCCCGTAACGTATAAGCGAACCAATCCGCTACAACCACATATAAGAATTCTAATTATAAATCCGAAATATGTATTCGCCATAAGGCGAACCATTGTAAAAATAGATTGGCTGCAGCAGCGTTCCGCACCGCATCATAATCACGGTCTTCCTATTTTACCAAATTCTTTCGTTAAGTTTTGCCGATGCTCTTATTAAATCTACCTATGATACGCGCTGAACGATACTGTAAAGATTTGATATTCCACAATGCTCACACGAAGGGATAATTTTTCTTTAGAATATTGGGCGCTCGAGAGACCGCACTTGCGTCACGAAGAAATTGCGTGGAAAAGTGGATCGCATGGCATGCACGACTTCGTGCCGAAGAGAGTCGCATAGCACGCATGGAGGAAGCTGCGTACAAGCTTGTTAGTGCCACTTCTAACGCTCTCTCTTATCATGGTAAATTATCTGTTACGTCCCTTGCCTTCGTTTTTCATACTATTTTCTCTCGCGGACGTTCTTTATTTACTTTGAGAGCACACTATTTTTCACAGATACTACAGTATCATCTGACACGAGTGATGTTGAAGGAAGAGTGGAACTGCTGACAGAAAATTTGGCAGAACGCCGTCTGGAAATGGCCAGACTTAAAAAGGAGGCCAGAAAACAGGCTAAACAGAGACTTCGAGCTCTTGAAACAAACCTGCTTAATCAAATTAAGGTACAGTTAATGAGCTATTAAATTAGTTTTTAAGGAAGCTTCGTTATTTCATAATTATGTAATTTTGTATCCTTCTCTTTCTCCTTCATTATATAGAAGTATGACACAACGATCCATGAAATGCGAAAAAAATTGGAAACGAAGAAAGAAGCTGTTAAGGACAATAATTCTGAAAAACTTGCAATTGAGTCGATGTCGCTGGCCGATTTTAAAGTTCCAAAAATTTCCACCAAGAGGATACAAGAAATTTACAGGAGTAGCGATCTGTTACGCTCTAGATCGGAATCCGATTTACTTTCTGAAGAAGGCCGCGAAAAAACACGAAAAAATAGTTATTCTGCGGAATACGATGAGAAAAGAGAGGAAAGTGGTTCTCAAAAATCTACCAGGTCTCTCGACAACAGAAATATAATTGTGTCGGAAGCTTCAAACTCTGAGAAAAAAGATACGAGCCATAGCAACCAATCCCTCTTTGAAGAAGTGAACACTCGTGCGTCAGCGACGTCCGAAAATAATTCTATCATAAACAGCTGTAAACGTGCCCCGGAACCAGTTGAATGTGAAAAATATAAATCTACGCAAACGGCACGATCTGATGCAGTTGAAAATTTTAATTCTTGTTCTGGAGCACCATCTGATTTTGAAGAGGTATCCGCAAAAACTAATTCTTGGTTCAGTGGACAGAGTTCAAGATATGATTCGAGACGAACGCCATGTACAGTGCCGGATTCTTCTCAAAACAATGCATTGGAAAGTGTTTATAGTCAAATTGGAATACCAATACAAAATTCAAGCCGGCCGCAAACAATTTCTGTAAATAACACTGCACAGAACAACTCTAATGATACTGCAGTGGTTCCTTCTAAATCTGATCAACTTCAAATCACATCAAACTCCGAAGAAGGTGGATATCAGTTAGAAGCAAGAACCCAACAAATGTTAGACATAGCTACGTTAGTCGATGAACTTAGTTCAAAAAGTATTTCTTCACAAAGTGGTGTAGAAGAAGTTCCAGCGAGTCAAACGGAACATCCGAGTTTTGGAAAAGAAATTTCGAAAATAGCCTACAGCAGCAAAATAAGTTCTGTCGTCGATGACATCGTCAAGCCCGACGAACCAAGTAACGATATGCAGACAGTTTCCCACAAATTAAACATTCTGGAGTTGAACAACAAGAATTTGAATGACGATATAAGTACTCTTGAAAATGATCTTAAAGCACTTTCAGAGATGATGTCACGATTTAGTAAAACGTCAGACGAGAAAGTAAAAAGTGGGGCTAGCTTGAAATCTGCAGATCCTGTAATTACCACGGCTGAAGACACAGAGAAAAATACATCGAAAGATGTGTCCGAAGTATCGCTAAAACTCGATTCATATGATACCGTGAAAAAATCAGAAAGTATCATAGACATGGTTGATCAACCGATTTCACAAAGGTCAGATTCAGTTTCCAAAGAAATATTTTCAGACATTAACACGAAAGATAAGACGCACATTGAACCAACGATTCACAGCGATTTGATATCAAAAGTAACAGAAGACGTATTTAAAAAAGATAACGCAGAAAACAATTTGGTGCCTGACGCAGAAAATGAATTTGACTTTGAAGCGAGAAGTAAACAGATATTAAACGAAATTGAAAAATCTATAATATCCGAGCATATTAAATCTTCTGATAATGAATTAAATGTTACAAGCATTTTGCCAATCTTAGAAACCAACGTGTATCAGTCGCAAGATGAAAACATTGATTTGTCGAATGCAGCAGAGTCTTTGAAAGATTCTGTTAAATCAACTTTCAGTACAATTTCGGAAATAACTGAAGTCAAGAGTAATATCGAGGAAGCTGGAAGAAGCGTTTCAGATACTGACGAAGGTAAATCCGGTGTCGCATATAAGAAATATAATGCTACAGATGCCGTAGTGGAAGATTTAAATAAAAAAGCACACAAATTCGATATCGATAATAGAAACGATCAACCGTGTACAACATGTATTAAAGATTCTACTCCAATATCTGAACCTGCACCAGGCGATAATTTGATACGCGGCACCGAGAAATTTATATCCGAAATACCTGAAGAATCTGTTACAATATATTCACATAAGGGCGCTGGAGATTCTGCTACTCATTCTTATATTGTATCAAACGAAGATGAATTCTTAAAAGCTGATTACTCTGAAGTTTTGCATCATGGCTCAGCGAAAGTTGGTAGCGAGGTACCTTTGTCTCTATCTCCAAAATCTCTGAAAGAAGATGAACTAGGTAAAGTTGTTCAAGAAGTGACTGAAGCAGTACAAGACTCAAGTGAATATTCGCAAGGAGTGAAAAGCGAAAAGACAATTGAAGAAGAACAAGAAGATATCAATTTAATTAAAACGTCGCAGAATCCTAATGAGTTAAACTTGGCAACTGCCGAAAAGTCATTGCTTGTCACAGAACATGACGCAATAGGATATGAACAATGTGAGAAAAATCCAGATGATTCATTAGAGTTCAATACAAAACTTAATTACGATGATGAGGATAGCATTTCTAGTAAGCAATCGAACGAGTTTGATGAGGTTTATGTAAAATCAAGGGACGCTTCGATCATTAAATCACCTATGGATCAAGATTGGACTACTTCTGATTCTTTTGAAATTCAGCAAATCATTGATGTACCAACAGAATATGATTGTGAGAAATCAGAGTTGTCGCAGTTAAACGTAACTTTGGAAAATACTGGAATTGACAAATCGACGTCAAAAGGGATTTTCTTGGATAAGAATGCTGACTATTCTTCGTATTATGCGGATAGTGAAACCTTAACTGATAATATCGACGAGTCTGTACTTTTGCCAAAATACGAATCCACTAAGATTGAAGATCTGGATATTAATTTGGACGAGTGGAATATCAAGAAAGATGTGTCCAAGGATGCGAATGAACTTCATCACGCGTTAAGTCTAATTGCTCAGGAAGAGAGCCATAAAGAAGATACTAAGGATGTTGAAAATAAGGAAAGTTTGGATGATATTCCACTTTCCGTAACTAGGATTCTTAATAAGGTTGAAAGTGAAGTAGAGAAAAATCTTAAATATGAAAAAGATAATATGTGTACCAAGAAAGTTCAAAGTTCTGAAAATTTAGAAGATGCAACAAGAGTCAAAGAAAATATTAGTGAGAGTGATAGCGTATTGCAGAAACCGCATGAAGAAGATTTGCAAAATAATATTTTGAAAAATAGAGAAACTTCGGAAATTAATACTGAGAGTGCTTTACAGAATTTGAAAATAGAAAAGGAAGAACAATGGGATGTCTCGACAAACTCTGATGTTCTTAAACATGCTTCATCCTTGCCTCTGATAAGTATATCCTTATCTGTAGAGATCCAGGATAGCGATGGAACACAACAAAAATCATACAAATCACATGACATAGTGATTGAAGAACTGGAACCAGGGACTTTGGAAAGTGAAGAGTTACCTGAATTAGAGATTGATGCAAAGATAGAATTACCCGACACAGAAGAATTGCCTTATACTTCGGGTTTAATCCTGGAAAATATTTTGGAAGAAAATGAAGAAAGATCGGTTGACCAAGCTGAAAGGGACGAAGCTATAGTTGTAACGGAAGAACAAAGTGAGTCGCCGACGTGCAATCAACTGAAGAATTCGAATGAACAACTAGATAACTTGATTGAAACGATCGAAGATAAATTGGACGTTATCAAGAAGATTGCTCTACCTGGTGATTCAAACTTGATGAAATCCGAGTTTGAACAGTTATCTCCTTTAAAGTCAATAACGTCAAATGAGTTGCAGAATGAAGTTATTGGAGAGCAAGTAAAGAAGGAGGAAACAATTTCTTTCACCAAAGATATGCATAAAATTGTTGAAACCGCACAACATGATTCTGCATCAGAGTTACAAAAACTTACCTATAGTGAGAATGCCGGCAAAACATTTGAAATAATAAAAGATCCAGAGTACGAAGATATTTCAGAAGAGAGTCTTGAAGTCTCTGAAATTTTAGATAGGTCCGAGTCTCAAAAGTCGTCAATTGGATCGCAAAAGAGTGAAACAATACCAGAGAAGTACGAAGTAACTCAAAAGTCAGATGAAGTTCTACGGATATTGGATGAAATATCACAAAAATCGGTAGCAAGTTCTACAGAACTATTACAAAAGCCTCAAGAACATCTTGAGAACGTAGACGTAGTCATACACGTTTTCGAGAGCATAACGCCAGAATTTGAAGGTGCATCGAATCGAGGTGACGTTCTTTTAGAAAAGTCGAAAAAGGATTCATTTTCGAAAGATTTCAAAGTAAACAGAGTAGTTTCAGATTCTGTGCCAGTAATAAAATTAAGCGATGCCGAGGATTCACAGATCCGTCCTACCAAGTTAACCGATTTACCCGTTCAAGAGTCCGAAGTCCCATTAAAGTCTCAGGAACTTTCTGAAAAACTTGAAAATGTATCACCGAGACGCGATGTCGATGCATCGTCTGAATCGAGTGAAGGAGTTGACACTCCAAGAGGAGTGTCTGAGATTGAAATGGATTCACCAAGAAATCTAAATGAATCAAGATTGGACGTTGATGCTCTGGATGATGATTTGCTGGGAAATGATTTGGTCAATACGAACGCAGATACTAAAGCTGAGTTACACGTTGCTCCAATCGTTACAACGTCCGAAAAGGACATCGAAGCTATGATCAACAAATTGAAAGGTATTCGCTTCCGAATTATCATGCTTCTTATATTTTCTTATCGCTATCAGTTACTGGAATTGCACGCAAATAATACATATGAATTTGACGTTGATGATATTTACTTTTGTTGACGTATTATTATATTAATGAATCAGGTACCGTGTTCAGCGATTGGCTACAATATTGCAAAAACAAAATATTCGTGTGAAATACCTGTTTATTAAGTCCGATGACTCCCAGTGGCTTTAGGACTATACGGATTCATGAAAGTTACGAATTTTAGAATAACTAGTGTGGCATTTTTATCTGAAATTATTTACTATTTGACAGTTCTTACAAACTTGATCACATTGATTATCTTGAGTGTCTCAGCAATTTTTCAACTGGTTTTTACACAAGTGCAATATAAGTGATCGTAGATCTTGTAAATGTGGTTTTATGTTGAATTAGGTGAAAATTATAGGTAAAATTAATTTATTTTGGAATTTTCATGAATCTGCAACAATGTAGGCTATTAATAATTCTTAAGCCTCATACAACCTTTTTTTTAATTCCTGCAACACCAAGCTTTCAAATGGAGTCCCATCGACGACTATAAACAGTAACAGCGCTTAATCATATGCTTATAGGAGAAAATGCATCTTAATCGTTCAATGGCTGGTTCGTTACACTCTATATAATGTGACAATTACTCTCTTCATGATTATAAACATAAGAATTCATAGACAATAGCATTGTTCCGGTTTTATCCATCGAAGAAAGCAATAAGTCATATAATTTATTTGTAATTTGGAGAGAGCTGATTTCACTTTGCAACAGAAAATGTATGCAACAGTTGCAAAATGTATTAGAAATATTGTAATTGATAAACAAACATTTTGTTATCTGATTAGTTTTATTATTTTAAATTTCGCTCAAAGTCCTTTTGTTACGATGATTTACAACGTCAAAACCGATTAAAAATATCTTAACGCTTCTTATTTTCATGTACAGTTTTGCCAGTAATTGACTGATATCTGCAACTTCATTGTAACGCATGATTTTTCATTGTTACATTTTTCTATCTGAACAATTCTGTAGGATAACCAGAAAAATGATTAGAAATTAAGTGCTGTTATAACAACGTCAGAAATGAATACGCTAATTAAGATTTTTCTCCTTAAATCTGATGAGTATTCATAATCTTAGGTTTAAGCAGACAACATACATATATGGCACGTGTGTGCGTATGTGTTCATTTCCTATTTTTTTGCAAAAAATAAAAGTTTGGTAGGAAGTTAACTAGAAAATGAATTAATTTTTTCGTGCTTCTATCATTTTGAAACAAGAAGCAGTTGATATTGAAAAAATATCCTTGTACAACCTTTGCTCTGAAATTAAAAAAAAATTTCAAATGTATATAATACTAGAAACATTTTCTGATACGAGAACGCGTGCACTGTTTGCATAATTATGATCGACAATTTAAAGAATTTATTTAAAGCAGGTTTTTTTTAATGCTAATTTTTTGACCTACTTTATTAGTAGATTGTGTCGCTGACTATTCGAAACACGCGATAGAGTTATAATTTGAAATAAATAAATTGCGCTGCGATCGTGTCATATTGCGCTAAATATTATGTGGTACAGCCATATGTTGTTTATTTTCAGAATAGCAAAATCGAGACAATATTTACCGTAAAGGTAATATTCTATACTTAAAGTGACGTGAAGATTCACTTAGTGCTTGCTGGATGTGTGTCGCATGAATGTGAAGTATGTTCTTGTGTCTTTATCAACTCCTTGTACATTGTTGCATTATAACTTTGAGAAACTTCATGTGTAATATAGGGGAATTCTTTCATAAAAGTACTGTAGATTATAAGGTAATTGAAAGCTATTGCAATTAATATATAATCTGACTTCCACTTTAACTGCCAAAGGGCTTTTTGTGTGATTTGAAATTACTTAAATTGCATTGATATAAAGAACAATGGAGAAACGAAGGAATGATTTCGACAGTTTATTATAAACGAATCAACTTCATGAAAAAAATTAACATTGGATTCAAAATATTGAAGATTTTCATATTTCAGTGTTGTCAATAATTTTTAATTTATTCAGTTTTCAAAAAACGTGTTCAAGGATTATTTGTTATTAATGTTAAACTCAATGTTTTTTTATAATATTAGACGTTACAAATATATTTTAATATATGTATATTTGTTATACTTCTTTAAACATCACGATTGTTAATTTATAGTTATACAAATTTATATTCTAATAATTAATTATTCATTGAATTTCACTATTAACACGGATGCTGGGCACGTTTTAAATTAATGGAACATAAAGAATATATTCTCGGAACGGTATTGAAACGGTTTATTGAGACTATAAACGTTGATCAGATTATAAATGAAATGTAGTAAATGAATTTCCTTTCAGTCTTTATATACTTGTATGTGAACTGATTGGAATTATTTTTTCTTATCATTAACTTTTTGAATATATATAAACAACCCTTCACCGTATTTTTCATATCTGGCTCAATGACAAAAATTGCATCTCACTTTTATTATATGCTTGACGTATAACGTGGATTACAGTGATATAATGATTGTATGTAGATAAAATTATGTATAATTATAATATTATCGTTTAATTATCTTTATTGAATGAAATAGAATATATCTAATACCTCTTATTGTAGACCTATATAAAACAAGAAATTGATAAATCACAGTCATTGATAATGATTGCGGACGCAACACATGTATTTTTAGGTTGAAAAAACCCGAAAAAGTATATTATACATCCTGTGTTATATATATATATATTTTTTTTTATCTTGCTCATATAATTATTTTAATTTAGTCAGTGATATTCCTTTAACTGGTATTGTCATTTTTTTATTCATTCACATTGTCTAATAAGTGTTTTATTTCTTGTCACAGCATCTCTAGAACAACCTGGATTAGATGTAGCGGAACTAGAGGCAAAGCTACTTCGAATAGAACAACTTCAAATCGAGCTTGAGGTAAATATATAAGAAAGCGTATTAAGTATTTACATGTATGAGTTAATTTTAATCAAACAGTAGATTCGTTGAGTATACATTTTTAATTTAAATAGTTTTACTAACAAAATATCCTTCTATTGTCTTTTAGTCTATTTCACGTTAAAAAATTTATCATAAAAAACTGCAACTTTTTTGTGACAATTGTGTATCTTGCTAGTGCATCATCATTTTGAAGTTTACTGTTGAGTAATACTTTGTTAAGTTGTTCGATATAGTCCCCATTTTTGCGCATGTACTGAAATACACTCTGTGACTATTTGCATTTGGGTCATTAAAAATGGAGCTGCTTTGTAAAAAAAAATGTCAAATTTTTCATGTGATATATATTTGTTCTTTATAAAAATCAATATTTCATAAAAATCAATACAATACAATTCTAGTTGTAATGAAAGTATTCTCTTATTTCTTTTCAACAGATTAAGAAATTAGAAGCAGAAGAGGTATCATACTATGTAAGGGAGATACCGAATAAACCACCACCTCCTTATACACCTCCAGGTGGCGGAAGGTCACCAACATTACAAGTATCCCCTTCACCACCTGCTGTTGTTCCAACAAACATAGAAGAACTCACTGCTATCACTGAGAAGGCTACAGCAATAATATTTAAAGCAAAACAATCAGGTCAGGATATAATGAATCTAGAAGCAGCGACAGAGATATTTGAGCTGAGTAAAGAAGATAATGAGACCGCAAAGAAAGATAGAAAGATCTACAATGCATTCCTGTTCGATCTTTGCAAGGAGACAATCGCAGAGGTTTACAGATCAGAATATGAAAAGCCTGGACCTAGTTGGTCGAAGCTTAACGCAAAGACAAAAGTGACAATAAAGATACCGAAAACTGTGGACGAATTGAACGAGTACGTTAATAAAGAAGTGGCGACCTTATTCGGTTTTAAAACAAAGTTACAAAGAGAGAATATGGTGATGCGGTGGAGTAGAAAACGTAGGGACAGAGTCGATGAGCTTTTAGCTCGAGAAGCACAGGCAGAGGAGGATGAATGGACTAAATTTCATCGTGACGAACTCACCGTTAAAAATGAGCTTACAGTAGCAATACTGGATTCTCTTATTTTAGAGACTGCTAATGTTATTAAATCTGCCTACATAAAAAAAAGACAAATCTCAACATAGTTCTTGTCTGTGGAAAAATGCCTTAAAATTTTTCCCATTATGTGGGCTGGTCTACTGTGTTGGGCACTGTTAGCTACCATTATTGCTATAGATTTATTTTCAACAATGTCTCGATGATTTCGTATCTGCGTTTATAGGCTGGTTCCTATTTCTTTGACGTGAAGGTTGTAGATTTTCATGGAGGTTTCATTGTTTGCAAAGATACGTAATAAGAAGCGTGTCTACAATGAAAGGCCTGACATCTTTTATAAAGAGGACTGCAGTGAATTGACATTCGATAACAGTTCTTTGTTTTTTTTTTGTTTCTGCTAAACCCGAGAATCAAACGCCCTTGGTCAGTTTTGAATTTAACTATTGATAATTAGAGTATAGCTTATAAATAGCTTATAGAAACGTTGCATTTTTTTTATGTGTACTTTATAATATACTTAACCTAAGGACTCTCGTTTTGACGTTTGGTGTTTTATATTGCGGTAATCTTCAAAGTAAGTTCTGGCTTCTTGTCGATTACGTTAAAAGTTCGAGTAACGTTTTGACAAGTATTCCGACGGCTTTGAGAAGTAATGCTCAATTACTATAATTTAATTAACGAAATTTTCACGTAAGACTGAAACACCTCGATATAAATTAATCAAATGCAGTGATCCTTCGCATTCACTGGAGCAAATGAGAAAGCAGAGATAGTAGATGAGAACGAACTGAAGAATGAAAACAATGTATAGCACTGTTGTCAGCAAAATGTGTTATCAATCGATCAGAGATAAGTGTTTACAACGAAAAGGTAGTCTTATAATGTTATCTATATGTATGTAGAATCATCGTTCTGAGTTTCCAACTTGCGTTTTAATTGTAAAACTAAGCGATTAACCGTAGTATTATAGCCGTTTCGTCAATGGGTAGATCCAGTTCTCACCGAATTTAATTTACGGTCATGGTTGTGATGTACATAACAGAAAGTTTAATACTTTCGATGTAGTTCATATTTGCAAATGCAGCGACGGCACGCAATTGAAAATTGAAAGCGTCTCGTACTTTTCGTTTGAAAATTTAAACGAAATTATCGCTCATTGCGTCTCGTTACGACGGGCCGCCACTGATTTAGTTAGGCTGAACTTGCATGCAAGGTAGTTGTTAATCAAAATATTTGCGTATGTAGTTGGATATGTACTTAATTAAGTTCTAATATATTTTATAATAAACTTTGTCGAAGAAACAAACCATGTTATGCTATTACCCACCTCGAAACTGTTCGCTCGATAGACTATGCCAAGTTATTAGACTGAAAATAAAAATGTTGTCATTTTTTATATCCGTAACACTTCCTCTTTCTTTTTGTAGATTTAATAAGAAAAATGAACGTGGCGAGCAAGTCAAATAAATGTAATATTAATTCTTCCAACCCCATATTTATTTCGGCAATGCCTTTTATATGAAAAAGTACAACACCATTTCTCGAGAAGGACGATACATTTTGAGGGGTAGTGCAAAAAGACCATGAGAATATAATATATTATTTAAATATAGTAAACTTAATAGTACAAATATGCTTAGTGTTCTTATCGTCATAAACTCATAACAATTAAATATATATAACGCAGAATAAAAAAGATGTATATATTATTTTAATCCTCTTGAGTTATTTCGTATTCGATCTTGAGTTTTTTCATCCTTATTCATATATAGCAACATGCAAACGTGGTTCACTAATTAATTATAATTGATTGTATGTCCTAAGGTCAGTAGCCGATAGCGTTAAATGATATAAATAGGAAAGCCAAAGAAATCGATTGTTCTAACTCGACTCGTGGCTTTCGTCGAAGAGAATGAAGGAAACGCGTTCCACGGGGTTTCGTTAAAAGAAAGAAAAGAAAAATTTCTGTACGACTTACGTCGTCAAAAGGAACACAACCTTTTGACGTATAACACAACATTCTTATCACTATTCAATATAAACGGAACAATAATTTTAAAAATGTACAAACTTAAGTAATTTCCTAACCTTATCAAACGGATTTCAATAAAATTAAACAAAATCAATGCGCAGCCATTTTCTTTCTCTTTTAATTGTCATTTGTCACAACCCCCCTGACCCCACTCTTTGTCTCTCTTTCTCTCTCTCACACTCACAAAAACGTAAACGACCCAACAAAGGGCCTTGCGTGTTGTCTGAAGGCCTTAAAAGTGTACGTTTCTAATTTGAAAAAATGTTTCTTCTCTTTTCTCTTATTGCCGCACTACACAATCCTCTCGGAGGCAACGATATTATTACTACATTTTTTGTTCTTCGTTCTCTTCCCGTTCGGATTTTGTAATCCTACGAAGGATCGAACATTGCTTAATCTTAGCTAGTCTGCTTGAAACGCTTACAGCGGATCGCCGACTTCGCCATCTCTCGGCTCGTTTCCATTTAAATGTAGTTTTAAACATTAGTTGTAATTGGCACCAAGTACTTTGTGATTTGTTTTTAAAAATAATATCTTCTGCGAAATTTCATAATAACGTCTTAAAGCAATGGCAATCGGTATTAATAAAGTTTAGCATGTAACAATATCTTATTTCTACGTTCGCGTACGGCTACGTATTTACGTACAAGTAATATCGGTGACAATGAATCTTGTGAATAGCGAATCCGCAATATTAATTAAACATTATGAATCATACGTGAAATCAAAATACCTCCGTAGGGGGCAAATATTGGTAAGCCTCTAACCTGTACCGAGTTCTTGTATGCATTGTGAATCAAAACCTGATTTTTCACAACTTAATATCTTATTTGATTTAAAAAAGCTGATATTATCAATTTTCATATATATTCTTGATATTATTATTGATTTCTACTGTTGGAATTTCTGTGTAAATTGTTTTCATTTATCTGTATCAGAAAGAAAATTATTTTTACTCTCAAAAGATGATTGAATAAAACTTTCTTGTCGTTTCGTCATTATGTCAATGATACTACTTGTATGCATACAACAAGGTGCATAATAATTATTTTGCAATTTTTGAAAATTTTGCTACTGGCAAGTGAAACGCACTTATAGTACTGTCAGCTAATATGGTAGTAAGAAATGCAACAAAAGTAAATTATTTTTTTTTCACATGCGTTTGCACTGCTCTTTCAAAATGATTTATATATTTAATTTGAAATAATAGCATTATTATTATTAAAGAACGGATGCATATCTCATACCAAAGAGTTGGAAAGGTTATGCTACGGATAAAGGAGGAGAAGCGCGTCGAACAAGTACAAAGTACAAATTTTTTAGTTTTGTGTTCTATGTAACAATTGTTGGAATAAAAGTTATTTCACTTTAAGAGGAACGGATGTTGTACGAAATGGTATTTAAAAATTATTTGTTTAAAATTTTTTTGCATACTGTGGTGTAAATTGAAGTCAATGTAAATGTTCTTTAAAAAAAAAACACTATACGTAAATTTAATTTCAATCACCTACAATTACGAACAATTTGCATGGCTAATTCGTGAAATGTCATCGACCGAAATTGAGAAGTGATAGGTTACGTACAACCGCAGCCTTGAAATCAAAAAGTTACAGGGTAAATTAAAAAAAAATTTAATTCGAAATTAAATGAGTGATTCTAATGAAACTGCCAAAAAAGAAAACGGATACTTTGCAACTGACTGTACAATGACTGCATAATTTTTACTCGATTCTAAATACAATATGTACTTTATTCTGCGTTAAAACAAAGTTCAGTTTAAAAATGTTTTTGCAATTTATTATTACATGATCAGATGTGAAATAACGAGGAATATTTTTGAAAAGAGAATTTAAATAAAACAAAATAAAATTTCCCTGCTTCTACGAAAGTGGCTAAAACAGCCGTGCAGTGATCTTGACTGCCCAAAATAATTCAAGAATTCGTAAATTCGTAAAAATAAAAGTTTAATAATTTAAAGATCGATAATTAATGCACGAAACAGATTTATACTATATCTACATTCCAATTTGAAAGTATGAATATCGGCCCAATCATTTAATAATGTAGCCACGTATTTTGACAGTAGCAACAGTGATCCAGTTTAAGTTAAATTCACCAAATCACAATAAAATATTATTACGATAATCACTCAATCGGACGAGTCAATGTACATGAATTAAGTTAGCAAATTGGATGAAAACCAGCTAAATGTCGCAAGACATTCTGTTCGGGTCTAACGTAATAAAACTTAATTGACAATATGGTTAAATCATTACAATATCACAACAATAAACACAAATCATGAAATACCATTTGGTTGAGATAACAATTGTGAAGAAAAAAAAAATGTAAAATTAATAATAAAAAAGACCATATTTAAAACAAAAAAAAAAACAAAAAAATTTGTTTAATCTACTATTGCCGTCCTTTAAATCATTAAACTCGTATTTCGAAAACAGCTGTTTTGTCGCCAAAAAAAAAACGAATAGTCCGTGAGCATTAAAAATTAATATATTTCAAACCACTAGATATTCAACTAAATAGTAGCTTATAAAATGGATAAATTCAATAAAACAATAATTAAGAAAATATCAACATAATATACTTTTAATTCACGAATAAGGTGATCTGATCAAATGCATGAAAAATCATAAAACACCTAATGGATTACACGTGGGCTTTGTTTCAAATTTCTATTCAAACATATAGCATACGCAATTTAACTTTTTGTTAAACAATAACAACACTCAGCGAACACAAAGTGACAATGCTGTGCGAGTCACGTAAAAATATACTCAGTGACTCGGTTAAAAAAAAAGACACTTTTTACGTATGTTCTCAAACGTGTATAAGCTTTAAGTGTACTTGTGAAATAGTAAACCTGTAATAAAATAGTTTACCATTCTTATAGCTTTGAAATATCTACCGAGAAGGACGCAGCAGATCATCCACTATATAAAAATCGAATAAATAAATATTAGATGCGCAGTCTGATACTTTTCATAGAACACTTTTTTGCTATACTTTGCGAACACACAAATTACCTGAAAAGTATCAAGAGGTCATTTACAAAAGGAAATTAAAGGTAGTCGAGTCAATTGCAAATACCAACGACGGAAAAGAGCTGTCAGGTCCATCTAATACCATTTTTTTTTTGTACACCCGTGCCTAATAGCCTGCTCGGTTTTATATGGATAATCAATATTGTGACCGCTTTTATATAAAGACAGCATCAGACCTATTTCTCCATACTCATTTTGCCGCTCAGTTTGTTTTCACTGAAGAAAAAGGATTTTATTTCTACAAATAACATGGAAAATGTTTCAGTGAGCTTTTTATTTTCCAGCAAAAGGAATAACGTATGAAATATTATTCGAATGCTAATTATATACGTGATAAGAAAACGAAACATGATTGTTTATCATGGATATATGTGTGTATATATATATATATATATATATGTATATATATATATGTATATTGTAACGTGTTTTCTTAACTCGACACCTATAGCGAAAATCCAAGGCCTAATCTACGTCACCTTCGACCGTCTACCCTCAGTCCATGCACCCGCATATCAGGCGGGCGCCAGCCAATTCTTTTTTCACCGGGAACCGAGAAGCCGGTATGACTTGGGAGTTGAAACGGAAGAGTCTGAACTACGCCAGAACGAGAGCTCTAACGGAACCTATTAGAAGAGACGATAGCTTAACAGATCCTGTCGATTTTTGAGGACGAAATTGAGAAACGCAACTGTAGGTGCTGATCTTTGGGTCGTGTAAAATCAGCAACCGCGACCGGATGCACGAACTAGAGTGAACGATTACGGAAATGCGCGGGCGCTCAGGCTGCTCGGTTGAGGTAGAGAGGGTCGGAGTAAGCGTCAGGTAAATAGTGCCAGAAACAAAGAGCAACTGATCGAGAACGTAGCAGACCGAATCGGAGCTATGAAATCGAAATCCCTCCACCGATTAATAAATTGGGAGTCCTCACCGGAGCTGGTTCAGCTGATCCGTCAAGGCCGAAAACTGCATCCAGGGGAAACTCAGATGGGCACTGCACTATAGCACAGCACTGCACCTCCGAAACACACGCAGAAAATCGATAGGATTTTTTGAATACAGCGAGAGCAACGCGAGAACTTTTTATACCGGATGAAAAACACAGCTAGAAAAACTATCAACAAACAGCCCGGAAACGCGAGGCAACTCGAGGCATCCCGATCGGTGTCCCAAGACAGACTGTTTTGACAACAGTCAAATTCGTCAACTTCTTCATAAAGAAAATCATTCTGATTGGTCGAGATCCTAATAGCCGATAACTCTTATCCTTTCCCTCGAGTCGTCCATTCAAACTAAATCGAGAGCGTTCCTTAGCGAATCGGTACGTAACTCTTTTGGAGATCCTCCACGGCCTCTTTCCCAGGGCATCGGGCGACAGCCGGGCACCGCGTCCTTAACTCGGGTCAGGGTGTTCCTCCCCTGCCCTTAACCGTAACAAAACTGTACCTCCGCCCGCCCTACAGCCCTTTGCTTATCACCAGCGGGGCGCCGGTATCTCACCCGGACCTCCGCCGGTCCGTGGAGACGTCTCCGTCGGGTCGTCTCCTCTGCCGGGCAACTCGGTACCTCGAGACTATCTCTCCACGGCAGATTCGATCACCTCGACCACAACTGAAGAATAACAAATATTTCCAAGAGCATCGGCGTAACTGCACGAACCAACCCGAGAGCGTAGCTTCTGAACAGAGTGGCGACTCGAAGGGAATCAGAAAGTGAGAGCGTTATCTGAATCGGTAGCTGGAGTCGCCTTGTGACCGTAAGTCGAAAAATCACGTCACAATATATGTATACATGAATGTAAAACAAGTTGAAAGCGTATCCTGAAACCAACCTTAAGCTAATAATTATTACGCTGATAATTACAATTAAATTTCACTTTATTTTCAATGATAATGTTAACTATTGTTTTTTAATATTGTTCGAAAGTATCAAATAAATTATTGTCTCGTGCTGTCTCTAATAAATGATGGAGGCCACAATATTTTATCGATAATTGATCCAAGGTATTTCATATTCATAAAATACGTATGTACATTAAATTTGAAATTAATAATTGACTATTTTTTATTGAAATTTTTTTTTCTTTCAATTTAATATGCTTATTGGAGATTCGTTGGAATTGTAAGTGATGCTTAACGAAATCGTTTTAATTTAACATTGACAGTTTCGTTACTATTTTTTATTGAAATTTTTATTACCACCTCCTCTGGGATACCTTAGGGAGGAATCGTTCTGAATTTCTATTTCTCATACGTAAGCAACTAGTATTTCAAACTTTGATCTAATTCTTTAATACAGGTGTTAAGAACATTGGAGAATACCAATTCGCACGAGTGACAGTCAACGTGTCAAGGGAATTGAGGGTTGTCGATAAATAAATTTGTTAAAGAAAATTCTGAATTGGTCAAATGCAAAACAAGTTATTAAAATCAATAACGTAGTGCACACTTGTTTCTGCACTTTAAAATCTCTGCTTGCACGAGTCTCGTGCGCGAAAATTGCAAAACAAAGGCGTAATGAGATATTCCATTTTTTTTCATCAAATAATTACAAAATTATTGTGTAATTCGTTCTCCGCTTTTTTTTTTAACAATATAAAATTTCTTATTGCGAAACTCACAAAATAAATTATACCTTCATTTCTTAACCAGTCATCGTGAAATTGCAATACACAGAATAACGATTAGGCTCGTGGCAAAAGTACATTCGACTACAAATTTTCTATCATATTTAAGTAACCAAATCGGCTTTTCAGCTGCACAGTTCAATTTACTTTCCAGCCATACAAAAAATAAATTGCATAACCATTTTCAGTTATAGTTCTTAATTACGAAAATATATAGCAAATAAAGTATTCTTATAGAATTTATGCAGGAGTCAAAAAATTGAATAAATCGTGCATCGTCATCGATACATTTTTTTTTTTTCAGAAAATTCAAAATCAGAAAGACTACATTTAATATCTGAACAAAAATTCGGTACTTTATAGCTAATAAAAAAATATAAAAAAATGATTCGGTACGACGGTGAAAGAGACAAACAAAAAACATATCTAAACGTGAAACAATGAAAATATTTACAGATTATGAAAAACAAAAGTATGAACAAGAAAACATTAATTATTGTCGCCTTAAAAGTTGCTTTTTAATAAAGAAATATATTAAAATTTTGCAGATTAACGGGGAACGCGTTGTCAATAAGAAAACGGATATCAGACTGTATTGAGGGGAAGGGATGAAAAGTAAAAACAAAAAAGAACAATATTAATTAAGTACAGAATGTCCGAAGCAAAGTGCTATGAGCAATTATTCTGTGCGCTGCATAGCGTTAACACTATAAAATTACAAATAAATATATACGACAACTGTATAACTAACCACTAACGAATCGATCATTTATAAAGTAATTAAATGAAACATTTGTACTTTAGCAGTATAGAGCAGTCGTTTTGTAATATATATTTAAAAAACAATTCCCCGCTTGGCTTTTCAGCTGTTAACTTTTAAATCATCTCGTTTATAAATTACATAGTATTTATACCATACGCAGTGAACGTTAACTTATTTGTAATCTACGTGTGTAATTAATATTAAACGGAAATAATAAATTACAAGTTCATCTGCCGGGAAAGGGTACGAGCACGGATACTTATTTTATTCACCCGTCTATATCGCATTTTCTAACGTAAGTATCCATTACGTATATAATAAGTATTCAACAATTCCCGGCGTGTCTCTTTACACATAGATATAGCACCATGTCCAAAATTCCCAATTGAAACGAACGAGAAACGATAGATTGCAAAAAGGGCTAAGCGTTAAAGAGTTCTTTTTCTTTATTTTCTTTTTTTCTTTTTCGTTTACGATATTTAAATATATTTGGCCGTTTTGTTAATTTTACTTAAGATTCACGAACAATCGAATAACGCGATAACTCAAAGAAACGTCAAGACTAGAGATTTTGAAAGAAGATACAATTTTTTATTTTTTATTATTTTTTTTTTACTCTTTTCACAATGTCTACGAAACCCACGTAATAATGTTCCCGCTAATTCATCAAATTTGAGTTACTTGACGCACAAATCTTATACTGGCGGAATATAAAATGAGCTAACATTTCACAATCTCTTCCACCAGTTCGGATCAACGATTTTTCTCAATAACGAATATATTATAATAAAATGTAATATCTTTTTTCTTCAATATATTAGTTAGGTATGATATGTTTATTCACAACTTGATGTGAGCGCTTAAAATTGAAATGTTTTATATCGTGAAGATAATAAATGGTACCATCGCTAATAAGTAATTACAATGCTAGTTAACATTAATTTTCACTCTACGAGTAATGATAATTTCATGGTGAATAGTAATTATTACGCATTAATTAATCTAGTCATTGTCAGAGAGTTATTAGTCGTTAGAGTTCAGAGCTTTAATAGATGGCTGCGCTTACTTCAGGATTTTATTGGAATCGCATTTAGACACTGATATTGATTTACCACAAAATTCAACAAAAATTTTTCCATTTCAATTTTCCTACCTGTCATATTTTATCATATAATAATTTCGATTAACCGACAAGTTATGCCATGAGAGGTTGTAAAAAGCATTAATCCATAAACCGTACATAACCTCAAGCTCGGGTGTCAATACGTCACTCTGACCTTAACAGTGGCATCAAAAGTACACGTTACGGTAATACTAAGAATATCACTTGGATTTTAAGATTTCTAATGACGAATGATCGATCACAACTTCCTGACAAGCGCGTCTGGCTCAACGAGCGATATGTCAATTGATGAATTAAATTTTCGATGAAAATACATAAACACGATGAACCATGGACAAAGTGGCATTGAGAAGATCCAACTCGATTCCACGTGAAACCCTGCGTAAAGGCAGTGAATTCTAATGTAATTCGCTATTCTATGTCGAGTAATAAAAATAGATTGCATAGATCGAGATTCATATCGCATGCGTCTAAGGAGGTACGCTCTAAAAGAATTTCTTAAGTCTTAAGGCGTATGTGTTGATATACATATAAGTTATATATATGTATACCATATATATATATATAACATTTTTGTTTCTTTATAGTTATATATATATCCTTCTTTACGGTACTTATCAGTTTTCTTATTCGTTTACCTATCGCGCCACGTGTTACTTTAAGATTTCTCTAATGTCATACACACTTCATTGAAACATCAGTAGGACAGCTGGACTGTTTAGAGTGACGATGAAGCGTCTAGTTGTGAGCTTTGAGTTTGTGACTTTGTGCGTGTCCCAATCGATTAAACGAGGATCGATTTCGTTGGTACACAGTTACGAAAACCATACCGTTGCTGAGTATTTAATACAGTTTGATAATAAAAAGACATATATTGCTTCAGACCTTCGAACGTGTCAAAGGATACATGATCGATAGATCTCTCGTACATAGTTCGGCGAGAATCGATAGCAACCAGTTTGAGCAAAATTTTAATATCGTCATTCAATTCGCATTCAGAAGCGATCGAGTGTCTTCGCGAAGGTATTAAAAAAAAAAAAAAGTATTGCGTCGATAGTCGTTTTAGTTTAATTTCATTTAGAATCCACAAGAAGCATATCGGCGCCTCATCACGTTCTTAAAGATTTATTTAATCACTTGTCTTGTTTGCGTTGTCCTACATTCCATTCTATAGCCCGTTTACGATAATTCACTTGTACTTCGTCGATAAACAAAAACGGCGATCGATCCTCGCCGATCATTTTTCAGATTTAAGAAAAACACATTGTACAGCGGATAATCTTCAATGAGCTCAAGGATTCCCTTGGAAGGATCTCGTGATACGACGGTCAATTATGAATATATGTATTCCGAGAATATATTTTACGATAGACAATTCCCTTAGCAGCGTCCAATTCTTCATTGAGCAAACGAACGATTTAGAGAACATAGGTTAGTATGTGATTCTACTTACGAAATTAATCTCACAACGAGTCGTTATTCTCACGTTACGACGAGAAGGATGGTTATGTTTCTTCTTGTTTCACTGTCCTTCCCGGGGTCCTTTCCGCAGCGAGTCTCGATCGAGTAGAATAAAGATATAAAAAAACAGTATGACGATTTTGACTGCAGTCGTGCAGTCGCCGGCAGACAATAAGAATAGGTACTTGTTCTTCATTGCAGGTCTTCCTCGCATTTGGGAATGTCGAAGATCTCAGCGAAGAGTGGGGGTAGCTTGAGCTTCGTCCAGTTTCTTCTAAACCAATCAAGGAGATTGACGTGTCTTGCCCCAAGAGCGCGCAGTTCAGGTATCCTTTGTGAGACAGTAGCCACGCCTGAACAACTACCGACTGCAGCAGCGTCTCCAGAGGACGAGTGACTACGGGCAGCTTGAATTCTTAGGGCTTCCAGAAGACAGTCTTGAAGTGTTTGCACGGCTTTTACGTCGTTCAGTCCAGGACGCTCGCCGAGGAGGACAGCGCCGGAAAACAATCCAAGCTCGGTGTCGCTCAGCTGATGAGCATTCAGCGAGGCGGTGAATTGCATTATCGCAGAGACAAAATCAGGCTGTTGAAGAAAGTCAGTGAAAATTTTGATAAGACAATCAGTGCGTACTGTGTGGTGTATAAGCTTTCTACAGTGCGTTACGTTAATTAAAGTAATCACCGTCGGTAACGGCGCTTCGAGTGACTTACCTCGTACATAACCTCCATTTGCTGTCTTGTGATATAAGTGCCGTCCTCGAAAGTCATCGACGTGTCAGTTGTCATTTTGGAAATGTGTGTTAGCCAGATCTCGAAGAATCCAACTTTTATAAGGATCAGCTGATCGTCCTGGGAAAGGTCGCAAAAACCGGGTACTCTCTTCGCAAATTCTACCACCCTCTGCACTGAGGGAGTTACCCTCGCTGCAAATTGCTGCCACAGCCAAATCTTCTGCGATTCAACGGTCTCAGCTGTTGATGATGCTGCTTCAGGATCTTCGGGACTTGCAGGCTAGCAATTTGAGATAAGAAAATCAATTAACGAAGTACGTAACTTATATCCCTATGGTCCTTTATATGTTTTAGTTTGACAGTGAGCTTGACTTCTCTATGGCGTACTATATTAATATCAATGCAAAGTTGCGGGTGAGTAATGCTAATACGTTTTGCATATTAAATTTCTGCGGAATTTCTATGCGACGCGAGCATATTTAGCATACACGAAACTTGAACTTTCTACGTATGAAATGTGTTAGTGTACTTTGAGCTAAACTACGTACTTTGCCTTTATTCTAGTTGCTTCATTTTTTTTTTAATATAAATAATTGAAACACCGTGACCAAACTTTTTATTGGTGTCATACAAACATTGAACAAATGTACTTGATGTTACATGGTCGTTAGTCTGCTATGTTTTTATCTTATATCGTTATATATACTTTCAGACAGTGATCGAATAGTATCTGTATGCTATTCAAATAAAATATTTTAGTAAATAATCAAAATTCATTTTTCAATTAAAATCTGGTGCTAGAGTCGTCATATGTACTTGCACATATGTAACTTACTGTTTTATTGTTCTTTTTTCAAAATTATACTTTGTATCTATAATCCATTTTATTACATCGGTTCAATCATCTGTATAATTATATACAAACGTCAGAATGACGAAGCTCAAAAGTGAAAGTAACAAATGTAAAATGGAATCAATAATAAAAGTGAAGTTAACTGACCGGCATAATCATAGGCTTTCGAACGAGACCCCTGGTTAACTCGTTGGTGAACCCGCAATGCGCATGATGTGCTTGAGAGACGGAAAGAATGACGTCGTAGACAGCTTGATGTTTACCATCGGCGTCCGACTGATCGGCTTCGACTACACCAGGAGGAACTCGTGGTACCGTGTTTTGAGCTTGCGAATTGCTGTTCGATGTTAATTGCTGAACACCGGTCGTAGTGGCTACCGCATCCTCCGTGCTCCTTTCTCGCGAACGTTTTGGCACGCGACCATATCGTACAGCTGAAAATAGATATTTTTTATTTTTACTTCAAACCAGGAAATAAAAAATTATACATGCTCTTTTACCCCCTTACGCCTTATTTTTGTGTTACTCTGACTTTGATCTTTATTTCAGTTATTGCTAGCAGTTTTCGTTTGGAATTAAACTTTTGTAGCATGAACTTTTCTCATGGATATATTTTGATGAAATCTCTTACTCCAAGGTATTTGGGGTTGTTAATTAAGAATTCGCAGTCAAAATTAACAAATTCAATATAGCGGATGCAATACTAAAAATCAATCGAAAACCCACTAAATTATTTAGAGATAGATCGCCATATTGTATCTGCCATTTAGAATTTTGTATTTTTCACTCCCGATTCGTTGCTGGCGATTTTGAAAACCCTCGAATACTCACTCTCGATTATAAGTTAACATTCAATATTTTAATAATCAAATTAATTGACGATAAAAGACAACTTTTTAACGCATGTTTATTAATAATAAATCATTTAGAATATGGTTGTAAATAATTATTTTGTTAATTCAAGGAACCTCTTGATAGTCGAACAACATGAAATATTCTAGAAAAATACGTAATCAAATATTTTATTAAAAAAAGACTTTGAACTTTAGTTCTTACAACTTAGATGATTAAACATTGATCAAACCTGTACAACAATATGCAACAAAGAGTTAAATAATCATCATCAACAGTTTGCTCAAATCCCCTAAATTCAATAAAAATACAACTTTGTGACTAATTATGCAAAAGGCCACGGGCACAATAACAATCTTATTTTTAAAAATTATTTTTTTTCTATCAATGTAACACGATATACTCCATGGCAATCACTCTAAATAAAAAAAAGAAGATTTCTACTTGTAACATACCGGTTTTCAAGTTAAACTTGTCAGATTATTTAAATGAGGTGACTGATTAAGTTGAATAAAATTCTAACGAGAACACAAATGAGGAAGTAGTTTTAATAGTTGGCGTACAAAACGTGCAATTTTAATTACGTGATTTTTCCATCAACGATATTACGAAAAATTGTGTAAATGAAAATCAATCAGGGACATAATTATTTATAATAAATATTTTCTCTTAAACTACACTTTCAGATACTTACAATCCCTGGACATGCCGACTGCTAGGCACTTCTTAAATCTGCAATACTGACAACGATTTCGATTCAATCTTATCACGAGACACTTGCCGTCCCTCAAGCACCGGTACTCGATCTGCTTCTGAATACTTCGTCTGAAGAAACCCTGAAACAAAAAGAAGCATCGATTGAAACCTGACCTTAGTAATAATAAATTTCTCGTACGATTCTAAAAGTAAATATTTTGATTCGCCTTTGACAATCTCATAGTTTTCCTATTACAATACTTACTGTTTACCTGTTATAAATAAATTCTTCAAGTCAATAGATTAATCTTATCACGAGACACTTGCCGTCCCTCAAGCACCGGTACTCGATCTGCTTCTGAATACTTCGTCTGAAGAAACCCTGAAACAAAAAGAAGCATCGATTGAAACCTGACCTTAGTAATAATAAATTTCTCGTACGATTCTAAAAGTAAATATTTTGATTCGCCTTTGACAATCTCATAGTTTTCCTATTACAATACTTACTGTTTACCTGTTATAAATAAATTCTTCAAGTCAATAGATTCGATCGAGCTATTCAATATATGAGCCGTTCAGTGCACACATCGATTAACTCGATAAAACAAAAAGTTGAGAAATGCGATGAAGCAATGTATATTGTAAATTACTTATTATTCAATGGCCAAAAAAATTGTGCCGTTTAATGGTGCTAATCTTTATTATTCAGGAAAGTTATTATAAATATAAAAAGTTATGACTATACCAAGTGCTTTGACACTTAAATTTAAGATTTTTCAAAAAGTGGAGTTAATCGATGTGTGCACTGAGCGGCTCATATGTATGTATACTCAAGTATACTTGAGTAATATGGCTTGACCTAACCTCAACGTATATACCCAAAGGTAAAACTTGAATAATTCTATAAAAATTATGAAAACTTAATATTCTCATTGAAAAAACTTTATCACTTTAGCAATCTTGTAATTGAACTGATGACAATGATTTATTATAATAATAAAAATTATACAAATAAAAAATTTATGGTTGAAACAAAATACACATGGGTGCATAAGTCTATGAGTGGTCGTTGGTTGATTTGAGAATTTATTTTTGAGTCTCCCTGGCTAATAGGCCATCGACCTTGGATCCTTCAGCCCGTTTTTAATGTGCGATTATAGTATTTGCGTGCGTGTCACAGTGCATATCTACGTATGGTAGATTGAACATTTGTATGGTGTAAGCTTGTGGCTGATATTCAATTGTTTGGTGCTAGCTGCATTTGTACTATAGGGTGTGTGGAAAGCCTGTGTCCGGTTCTTATGTTCGGAGTCTGCGCGATTCGTAGCGGAACAATTGCTTCTAGGTTTTTCTTCGCCAATTCCCTCTGCTTAGACCCCTAGTTCTTTCCAGTATGGGGATTTTACTCAGGAGGCTTCATACAGTGGGAGGTCTGAGGGACTGCAAAGAGGGTCGTTTGGATGAGCTTATTTTTGGTGAGCTTTCGAAGTGCATTTGTTTTGCGCATTTTGGCGGTTTTTTTAATGCAGTTTAGTAGCAGCGGATGACCTTACTTCGGTAGCGGACGAAAAATGCATTTATAGATTTCTCTTGACTGTTTTATTATTATTTGACCGTTTTCATGACACAAAATAATTTATTCGTTTTCATAATTTATTACGAAGGCGTTAATACGGGAAATACTGTAGTGTCCAAATATTTATGTGACAGACTGTACACAATTATAGGATATGAAAATTTTACAAAAGCTGGTAATATTCGTTTTTGATAATTTTCATATTACTTCGAATTGTAATACTTGAGCTAATATATCAATAATAATGGATACTCTTGTATCGCACCAAACGTAAATTATATTGGATCGTATATTTTGAGTGCTGCATGTGAAATAAAAAATAACGAAGAAATTAGTTATTCGATTAAGTAGAAAAATAATTTATTTTTTATGTATATGTAAGATTGTTCGTGAAAATCTTTAGAGAGATATGTGTCTGTGTAATTGTATTCTTTTTTTGTGAGAAAATTACGGTGAGTTGGTACTTGTCATTGCGCAAAAGTGAAACAAACGACGCGTTGCCCAAGTGCTACTTTATAACAGCAGGTGGAAGACGAGGTTGACCTGGTCGATGTTTCCAACATGTTTTCTCGCTTAATAAGCGACATATTGTGATTAACATGGTTTGCGTTGCGTCTTCCGTATAAATTTTGTCCAACTTACTAAATATGTAAACTGTAGGAATGCTACGCGAAAATTGTAATTTGGACAAAATTTTTCAAGGCGTGTGATTAGCCTCGACATATTAGGGAACCAATTTCGAACGCGAAGCAACTTTTCTTACTTCATATCGAAGCGTTCCTTAGTTTATTATTAACCCCTTCGTTTACACGTATATTTTCAGACCCTTAATTTGAAAAATTTTTGCAAATTTGTTGGAGCGATTTTCAACAGCTTATATCTCAGATTTGGATCGGTTAATTTTTATTCTTGACATTTTTTTTACTTCAAATATCCTCTGTCGAATGGCAATGATGACGTTTACGAAAAAAAAAATGTCGTCACAGGGATAGAAACAGGTCCAATCGATTTTGTAAATGAAGACAGATGAAAAAATAGAAAATCTGAATTTCGTATTAGTGTCCAAAGGAAAGGTTAACAAAGAGTGCGCAAAGTTAGAGAGCTGCAATAAAAATGTCTAAAGTTCTTAAAAAATTTGTGTAGTTTTATGGTTGACTAAAAATTACGCAACTCTTCGACTTCAATTTTTTTCTTCTTTCATTTGTCTTTCATTCTTAAAACTTTGACTGATAATAATCTTGGATAACTACCAACAATTAAATGACTATACAGATATAGTAAAGCGGTATTCACAACCCCGACTGACAAGGAAGATACCTCTCAGGTGTGTCCCTCCGATTTTGAAATATGCTATTCTCCGTTAAAGTCTAAGAAACACGGTTTTTTTTTTATCGGCGGAAAAACGGCTTTAGGGGGTAAAAGCAACCCCCAAAGTTGAGCTGGGTTTCTCCAGGGCGCTTTTCGCAATTTCGCATATTTTCAGTCGAGATTTTTAAATGGGACCAATCGGAAGATAATTCTCATGATGAATAATGAAAAATGCATTTTGATAGGTTCTGGTGGGACGAATGCATAAAAATTGATAGGTATTGAAAAGTGCGAATTTTTGAGAAAAAAAACTACTAAAACTATCGTTTTGATTCTGATGATAGCAAATGCATTTGAAAATAGTACAAAAAAGTAGGAGATAGATATTTTTGCATTTTTCGAAAAAAGGTCGTTTAACGGGTGAACCACCATCCCTATGCCGGTGCAAGCAATTTCTCATTTAGCGGCACTATCTCGCTTCAGTTGGCCTTCTCAATTATTATAAAGCTCTTTTCACGTGTCAATTCGGATGCCTAATCGTTTCAATAACGTTCGGTTGTATGTTTACCAAAACCACCTCTTCGTTTCCTGACGCCCTTCTGACGGGACTCCATGTAAGCTCGCGAGGAAAATTCAATTCTTAAAGACATTCTGTTACGGTTTTATGGAAGTACGTAATTTTTGCGAAAGAAAGTTATTAAAAATAACTCATCACTGATAGATACGCTATTTCTGTCTCATTGCTCATTACGACAATAGTTTCGTATCAATGAACTTCGGTAAGCGGATTAATATGTTCATAAGATTACACGTTATCAGTCGAACAAGGTAGAGACTGCGGAGCAGAGTGTGTATAAAAATACGAAAAATGCTAAAAAAAAAAAAAAGTAGTAGATCGCGAGAGTGCTTGAGTATCTCTTGAAAGTAAAAATAATGTAGTCTTTGAAGAGTATTAAAGATGCAGCTAAATTATCTAAACTCTCTCAAAGTTTTGCTTGCCACATTTTGATCGCTCGAAATAAAAGAAATTACCATAAATCATAAAGAAATTGAGTGAGAAGGACAGATTGAAACTATTTTATTGGATGCAACGAACCAGATCTGTGGCATCGAAATGATAGCTGAGGACTCTCTTGATTTTCAAGGACCGTACAAGCTACCTGTGTGGAAAAAAAGAGTTTCGTAAATTGTTGTTGCGAGTTAGAAAAAGAGTCGCGCGTAGGATCCGATGCGTGACTGTCGAGCCTTCATTGATAAAAAGATTAGAAAAAATAGGAAAAAATATTATTTAATGCTGGCCCTTCTACGTAAACCTGTATTTTGTGACAATGAGCAAGAACCTCGATGAGCAGCTCAACCAAAACATAAAGCGTTTTTTTTTTAACTGTCCTAATACTCATGAAGAGCTTATCAATAAGCATGACTATGAATTGAAATTGAACTGAAGCGATGGTTAATTGTGTGACCTTAGATACGTAAGACTTTTATTATTACGTGGATAAAAAAAATTCAGTACAAAATATATTCGCAACTTCGAATTTTCTATTGTTGATTTTTTATTTGCTAAGTTTTCCTGCATCCTAATTTACTCATTTAAGATTCCGGCAAATGTCAGGACCAAAATTCGGAATATCTTGTGCGAGCCATTCGTAGGAAATCCAACTGTTGCATCGTATCACGTCCTGAATTTCCAAGTTACCGATAATAAAAACTTAGAATAGCCTCTTGTTACAAAGAAGTTAATTTATAATTTCAAGCTTCCGCGGTTATTTTCCATGTGAAAAATTTTAAATTTCACGAATCTAGAAAGAAGTTGGAGAGACAGTCTCGCATCGGATCCTATGCGCGACTCTTTTCTACCTCGCAGCAACAACCTCCGAAACTCTTTCCGAGACTGTTTTTTTCCGCGCGGCTACGTACGTGTTCAGCTTCGTGCCGACCTTTCGCAAACGTTTAATTCATCATCATCAGGGGTTAGGAAGCTCCGATAGCGAAGCTCCCTGTTGTCAGGAAGTCTTAATATACCTATGATTGCTCACGCGGATCAGTGCTTCGGCCGATCATAAGTTGTTTCGTTGATCAGCTGATCAGTTAAAAAAAATCGGAAGAACGGTCTGCCAAATGGGGTTTACTTGCTATTTCATATACCACTGACTGTCCAGTGTCCATCCAATGTTTTGCTAAGGCAGATTGAGAAAAATTACCGTATTTGGTACACCGTTGATGTTCTTTGACCCGTGTACTGATCTTCCTCCCGGTTTCACCAATGTACACTTTTCCACAGGAGCAGGAAATTTCTGTATACTTCTGGGACACTCAGTGGTGGTCTACGGTCTTTCGTACTGGGAATCATTTGTCCAATCCTCTTTGGAGTTTTTTATTATAAAAATTTCGCACTTTTCAATCCCTATCAATTTTTATGCATTCGTACCACCAGAATCGACCAAAATGCATTTTTCGTTATTTATCATGAGGATTGTCTTCCAATTGGTCCCAATTGAATATCTCGACTGGAATCTATACTAAAAGTGTTTTTTCGCCGATAAAAAAAAACGTGTCTTTTAGGTTTCAATGGAGAATAATATATTTCAAAACGAACGAAATCGGAGAGGGACACCCGAGGTCCCTGTCTTGTCAGTCAATAAAACCAAAGTAATTGGTGCGCGACGTACTTTTGTAATCGAACGTCAAAAATGGTATTAGTCAAATTTGAAAATTGTAGTAATGATAATATAGCAGAATAAAAAATGTCGAAAAGGTTTAAAACTAATTGAATTATATTAAAGTGTAAAATAAATAAAGTTATTAAAAAGGATTTGCGTCAGTGAAAATTTTCAAGCGGAAGCAATCTATCAATATTATTTCATTTATATCCATGACCTCCCCGGTTAATTTCATCCAGCGCCAATTTAAGCAGTGACTCCATCTACAATAACTAATTTCAATAAAGCCACTCCAGCCAATCAATATCGACTCAACCATGAAAAAGCGTATAGTTGTTTTCACTATAGAAAATTTAAGCCTTTTAATTCATCACCGATATATTGAACCAATATTTAGATCGAGAATTCGTCGATTTCCTATAATAAGTCCACCAGTTCCCATAAATCCCATGAATCGAAGCACTACTTCATTTACCAGAATGATTTCGCCTGAGCATTATCGATTCCTAATATCCTGAATTTGTTATTCAGAGACAGAGAGAAATTTCCGGTTTCTCTGTAACCTATTCATTGATCTGACAATTACGCAATCGGAGACTCGCGCTCACGTTTTGACGTAACATGTAAACCAACAGCCTTTCTAAATGGAGACAAGATTAATATAATTCTAGTTATCAGTGACATGGAAATATATCCGACAATAAACAGGACAAATATAATAAAGTTTGTTCATGAACAATAGTATATTGTGCACCGAGAGCGAAAACGGGCGTTTCTGCGCCGCGTATAAAGTTGAGATTCCCGAGGCGAAGCCGAGGGGTCCTCGACTTTATACAAGGCACAAACGCCCGTTTTCTCTCGCGGTTCATATACTGTTTTCTTCAACAGCGGAGCGAACCCGAGTTTTCACGTAGTGGGTGATTCTTGGGTCGATGAAAATAAGCAGGTTAGTTTGCTAACTTAGGAATTGACAATGAAACATCTGTGCATCGTACAGCTTACGTGAAAAAAACAATTGCCCCGGTGGTAGCTGGCCGTTGGATTCGTCGGCAAATGTCACCTCACTCCTATTCAATTTTTCAATCTTTCACGTTTCCCCATTCGAGAAGTGCACGTTTTCGCTCTGCTGTTGAAGAAAATATATTTCTGGGGGCCATTTTCTTGTGACTTTCACTGTAAAAGAGTCCCTAGTATCCACATTTCATTGGCAGATGGAGACTTTGTATATTAATAATCTACCGATCATACAATATTTTTTCAAGTATTTAATCACAGAGATTGCAGATCATTTATCCAGTATTGACCGAAAATTTGATTAACTATAGAAACCATAATGACTGACAAATATTGATTTTTTTTTTTTTCAAATCATCTGGTATAACTACCATAAGACTTAATATTTGTGTAACTTTTTATCTATATTAAATAAATTCGGTAAAATCAATTGTTGGGATGCGGTCAAGTGAAACTTTGTTTGTTTTCAGTGAACTTTTTTTTTATTAAATATGGTAAAGTCGATTGAACAAAGTTTGCCTTGTTTTCCCATGTTCATCGCGTAGTCACAATAAACTTCGTGTGATCAAGTTTACTCAAGTATGCCACATGTACCTAATCAAGTCAATAATGTTTGGTTAAAGCAACAGAGCCAGCTACTTTGCTCAATTTCAGAAACTACACGTGCTTCGTCGTTGAAGTGATATACGGTTACAATGACGACACCCGGAGGCACCAAATATATATACTTCAAATTGCTCCAAAACTTGTTTAAATATTTTTCTGCTTAGATAAAAGCTGTACGCGAAACCATTACGTATGTTGTTGGCAATTCGTTGCTCCAGGATTGGATTAATTCGATTGAATGTTTTTTTTACCAAAACTTTTTCTCAGTCTCTACAACAAAATATCGTGCCACATTCTACAATTTGAGTTGCACTTTAAGCACGTATTGCATACATCATATATGTTTCTGTTTGATGATTAATACTTTTGTGTAACAAAATCATTAAACTATTTCACACTGTATATGATATTTCTTGATAAAATTTTAATAAAGCTGCTAAATAACCAAAAGTTCTGAATTATAAAGAAAAATTGATTTTCAATAATAAATTTCTTCTACCTTATTAATTTCAATTAATTAGTTATTACACAATCAACTATATAAAGATATACTAAAAATTTCTTTATAGTCTGACAAATTTTTTTTTATTTAACATCATGAAAAAACAACAACATTTTGTTGCTCAACTAAACAAAAGGTATACTCGCATACATGCATTTTGTAATAATGAAACAGATACAAGTGACGTTTAATGATAACGAATCTTTTAGCTAGTTTATTATAAATCGGAAATATTAAAATAACAAGGTTAGGTTAGGTTAGATAAATATGAGAATCAGAATAAATTATTTGGCGTTAACTGCTACGGATTACAAAAAGATTATAAAATAACTAAAACACAGTGATAACGAACTAATGGAGTGGTGCGACAAGTATCACGCTCATAATTACGAAATATTTAATTATTGGTTAATTACTGACTATCTACGTGTACTCGTTAATGTATTGTATTTCCGACAGAAGTAGGCAACTTCACAATGCTCAATATTCAATGCGACACTCGATATAGCATCCTAGCTTTTATTCAACAGTATACCTAATAATAGCATTATAATTAAATAATTTGACAGACTAATCAATATATGACCACATAGTAAATCATGTAAAATTTAATCAAGCTTGTTAAAAAAAAAAAGAAGTTGAAATTAATTTAAGAACTTTAGTATGTTTACGATTTATCTGTCAAATTGACCGTACAAGTCAACACGACACGTGGATTGATTAGTATCAAAAATGTAATAAGATTGTACCCACGTGTCTTTCAAGTTGACGTTTATGTTGGCAAATGAAACTTAAGAAAACTTCACGATCGCACTCATAATAGTAGGATGATAAATTTTGAAATCTTTATAAAGATCTAACTTTTCTTGATCATTGATGATTTGTGACACAGTTAAAGTATTAATCGTCGAATTGCTTTCTAGAATCTTTGTACAAATATTTCAAGATATACTAATAGCGAATGAACAAGTATCAGTCTGAGACACGTTATTAACAATTAATTTCACATTCACGATTAAATCTGAACCGAAGGTTTAGCCTGATTGACTGATATTCATATTTCGCGAACTGCATTCGTTTTCAGTTAATAAGATAGTATTGCCAGATTAATAAAAAATCGAATCCTAGACAATGATTTTCTTTAATTATTTAAAAATTCCGAAATTATATTCGACCTTTTGGTCTCTCTAATTGCAGCTCGTAAAGTATAGAATGTACGACCTAAAATGGACTTGCTGAGATAGAAATACAAAGTTTTTGTTACGTTTTAGGAATACTCGTTAAATATTATATGCCTTGCAGATTACGGGCACTTGCACTTGCGCTCATCTTTTCACGATGCTTTCGTATTATTTTGTTATTAAACCTGGTCAAAGAAGATTTAATGTCTCGTTGGAAAAAAAGTTTTTCAAAAAAAATTATATCAATCCTCGATACAATTCTCAACATATATACACTTTCAAAACTCACCTTACAACCCTCGCAGCTGGTGACTCCGTAATGATAACCACTCGCCTTATCTCCGCAAACCTTACACGGAACAAAGCTTTTTGCCGGAGTCGAACTATTCGAGTCCGCAGCCACGTAGTGTTGCTCTGAAAAACAAATTAATACGAAGATCTTAAGAAACAGAATAACAGATGCAATCGTCAATACACTTTTGCACCCTATGCCTTCCATATATAATTTTTCCTAACCTATAAGTTCTGCGTATAATTTTAATGAAAAAATTGTAATTTTCGAAATCGCCTGTAAATTTAATTTACATTATATACAGTATGTGACGTAATAAAAATCGTCGTTTTTTCGATATTTCAATCGACCCTCTCGAGTTGACTAGTAACGAACATGTCCGAAATTGGTCCATTCATATTTCATATACCCACATAGGGAGTGTCGAAGACGTCCACGAATCGAATACGTAACTTTGTTTCTCGCAGACGTTTCGGGGATGGAAAATGGTGAGAGCCTTTTTTGGTCCACGACGTAACTTAGACGCAGGATCCGCTACGCCGTAGCTAGATCGTGGATTGTTTCTGCGAGGGCTTGTTGCATCCATAATGCAAGAGAAGCTGGCAGGTAGGAAGGCAGACATACAGCGCCGTAACGGAAACCTCATGTCACCGTTAGGGGGCGTCGGGGAACGGGGAGCGAAGAAGGTAAAAACAAAAGATCGCTTCTGTCAAGGGAGCACAAAATGTGTATGTGTACGGTTGACCTTATCTTATCCGTGGAAAGATATAGTAAGGGAGAAGAAAATGTAAGAAATAGGATGGATCGATTAAAGATTTTAATTTTTAAAAAATAAATAAATTGGTAGATATTTGAGAAGTTATATTATTTAAAAATTTTTTTTTTTTCTGTACCGAATATCAATCTTATTTATTCACAATTTATGTCAGATTTCAACTTGGCATAGTTTTCTCTCACTGTCTAACATTATTTGGACCAGGTTTGTATTCTTTGGGAAGTTTGATCTTGGTGCGGAAATGAAGTCAGGAATGCATTGCGAACTATTGAACGGGTTTCTTGGGTGTGCGATGGGGTTCGGTGAAAGAACGTATTTTCTTAGCGAACAACACGTTTAAGTACCTTGTCCTTGGAAAAAGCTCCGTTACTTCAGCTACGCGCCGAGAGGTCGGTGGGACTCGGGAAAATGGAAAATTCCAGACTTCAATGATTTTCTTTTTACTTCTGTCTGCTAAACCGTTTCGTTTGTTATTTTTATTCCAATTATTTTTTCAAAGTCGTAGATAGACCTTTTTTTTTTAAAAGTTCCGATAATTGCCAATTGTTATATACGATACAAGTGAGTATTTTAAGCTCGATCGATGTATCAATTTTATTCCAAATATATTTTGGTATTGAACGTATGCTTGATAATTTGGTATATTCAAAATTTAATTGTATTATAATATTAAACGTGGCTTACGAGGTATTTGTAACCTTTGGGGCTCATTTTTAATGAAAACAATTATAATTAATACATAAAAAGAAAACTTCAATTAAAATATCTTAAAAGGGGAAGAACTAAGTGGCACAAATTGATACAACGTAGGTACAGACTATATTGTTAATCCAAAGCACACAGTAACATGTGAAATATATTTATATCGATCGCATAACATTATAATTATAATATTAATATACTTGTGATATAATGCATGTAATAGTAATACACAAATTTATAGTGAAAATAATTCATACAATTATTATAATAAAGCTGCATACAATTTTTGCGTAATTATCAATTTGTTCCGCAGGCATCATTTATTTGTCCGACGTAAAGAAGCATAAATACAATTTTTTTAAATTATACTGTTCCAATCAAGTTCACGAGTCGTGAACACTGTTAAATTTAAAAAATCATTATTATTCATCAGCGGATCGGTAAATAAAATAATTTAGGTACAAAACGTTCATAAATTCAATTAATCGTTACAGTTTCATTTCAGTTACCCCGTCATAGGTATTTTTAGGATTTATGAACAACTTTTATTTACACAACAACTGTCAGTTACAGGCTCCAAATTTATTTACTTCGAATATATTTAATATTAATATATGCAAAAAATACCAGGGCACGTAAATTTTCACTGTATCACATCAACAATATCAACATACAACGTTGCGACGTTGACAAATTTTTGTTGCAACTCAAATAAGAAAACTATTGAAGAACGATATTTGTACGCGTATGATAATAGTACAATCCCTCCCTAGCGACTGAGATACGGTATACATGTTGAATGATAGTGAGCTAATCCTTTGAGGATGATATGACAATGAAGACAATTTCTGACGACGACGTTTAATTACTCGTGGGACAATGAAAGCTTCATAATGTTGTATTACGTTATGTCCCTTGTTGACGTTGTCGTTGAAAACTTTTACCCTGCTACCATTACGTTGACTTACGACAAGAACAACGGGTATTGTGATCGCAGAGTCTATTGTAAAGTTCATATGCACATAGTACGTGAAAAAGTAATGAGTAACCTCAACTCATTGATAACTGTTGACCCCGTGACACGTCAAAGAAATGCATCGTCATTCGCCCAGAATTCGTTCTCTTTTAAGCTGAAAGGTTCAAAAAAAAGTTTCTGCTCGATTGCGGTTGTTAGTTAGAATTTGAAAGAAAAATTCTGTGAAATAAAAATGTTCAAAAATGACAAGTATTTCAGAGTGGATATATTGTATTACAGATTATGGAGATATTTGACGGGATTTTTTACGAATTTAATGCGAATGGACTATAGGTACTCGCTGAAAAAAAATGTTATCATGGAAAAACAAGAGATAGATAGATAGAAGAACTTTAAAATTTGTGCTGTTTTTTTATGACAGAAATCAAAGCCAGTTAATTATGACCCTCGGCGATCCATTAAGTATCTTTTATAATTAATTAGTTCATTTGTAAAGTTTACTTCGTCACGAAATACTGTCAATAGGTTATTACGTTAAGTATTTAGCTGAAGTTTCTTGAGTTTATCGTCAGTTACTTCTATGCTTGAAAAACTTGAGAATTTCCACAGACTTAATCCTCCTCTCCTACAGCCGGGACTGTGGTATCTGGGGCACGTTTGAAAACAGTAGTAAACGAATTTTAAGTGAACTTTAATTAAAAGTATTTAAAACGGACATTCTTGAAAAAAAAAATACATTTGAAATTTGAAAAAAGAAACAATATTTTGCTGAAAACTGAATTATTCACACTAACGCATTGTCATATTTTCCTAATAAATTTTTTCAAAATTATAGAAACTTACATGAAAAGCAATTATAAAGCTTGTTACGGCCTACAAAGTATAGTAAGTTTTTTAGCTTGCAATTAGAATATCAATAATTTACACAATGTTTCGTACCCCTATCTTTTAACATTATATATCTCAAACTTTGGATACTTCAGAAGCTAGGAAAGTTGACGAGTATTGGTATACAAGTTTCTATCAGAAACACAAGCGTATTATAATCAGACTAAAAAATTATCTATGAGTTCATCATACATCGGATAACACATACGTGTATTCCTTTAAACCCAAAACTGTCACAGTACCGTAATAATTAATTAAAAAAAAGCTTTTACTATTTTCAATACTCCAATCATAACCGACAGATCAAACTGCCTAAAAATGCCTGAATCGCTCATATGTAGACAAATCATAACTAGAAAACAAAAACGGTAAAAAGATGGACGAGAGTAAATAAAAGCATAGAAGTAGCCTCGAACCCCCGGGAATTCTTAATGTTTAACAGTTGATATTTACAAGGAAGCTTCGCGTATCACTCAATGCATTTATTTGTCCAGGAAAGTGCATTCGTATTCCACTCGTCTATTGTGTCATCCGTCCGTCCGTTTCTCAGCGATCGTGCAAAGTGCAGTGTGCGAGTGTGCCTCTAGTGTCGATACGTGCTGGTATTCTGGCTGGGTTTACTGGGTGCAGTGTGCCATAGTAGCCATAGTAGCCATAGTAGCCATAGTAGCTGGATATGTACATACGAGACTCTCCTTTATTTATCGATTTCATCTAGCTCGAAATATTAGCAGCAGCCCAGCAGCCTTTGCGACAAAAACACGTCTGACGTACAGTTACCATATAACGTTAGAAAACACGTGAGACTCTATTAAAGCTTAAAAGGAAATTTAGTCGATTTTTGTAAAACGTTAATTAACATCACCACCGTAACTGCTAATCTCGCCTTTATCATTAATCGGGATATAAGAAGAAAAAAGATAAATATAAGCTTGAAAAAAAGAATTTAAAAAAAGGCATATTTTGAAAATTAGTTTTGAATTTTTCAACAGCTCCACAAAGCACTCTGGTTTCGAACTTATCACGGTTCTATGTTTCAAAATTGATAAAATTTAAGTTCCATATAAACAATTAAAGTAGATATCCGATAGCACTCGTATATTCAATGGTGAACTACGAAATAGCGGGAAATTCGAAATGCTTAAAAGCAAATCGATACCAACGTAAAGGGTCAAAAATGCCTCGAGTAGCTACTTGAATGATACCGAAGTACTATTAAACTGTGAAATACAATAATGAATAATTAAAAGTAAAGTTTGTTCAAGAAATATTAAAAGAAAATTAAAAATAATTTAAAAAATCAAGAAATGCATAATTTATTATTACAAATTCTAATGCCACTAACACAATTTTTCCCTCAAATATTTTGAATACCCTTCTCCTTTCATTTCACAAATATTAATAGTCGATTCTACTTTCGCTTGTTATCGCTTATCGCAAAAGCTTTTGAATCTTAGTCACGAGTAACTCCACGCCATAAGCTTAGACTCGCGCAAGGTAATAATTTATTGTCGTATAAACTCGGCCAGTCACTTTCCTAATGCACTTTCTATGGGAAATCGGACGTATGGAATCAAGTGTTACATAACCTCCCGAGACATAACTCCGAGCGAGAGTATTAATATATTCGAGTTATCTCGATAAAATCGTTAATCGGATGATCCGTCGCTACGCTTGACGTTCCACAATCTTCTCACAGACCAGTCATTCTTCTACGCATCAGTGAACGTCGAAGACAAAGAAAAGCATACACAGTGCATACAACGTTATCAAATCTAAAAATAATTCATGCTGTCGTTATAATCGGATTCAAAAGCTGGTTGAAAATTCTTTTAATTTTCCATGTGTGGCATCAAAATTTATGGTTTCGTCTTTCATGCCTCCGTTTCCAAGTACCTTTGGCATTTGGAGATATAGTGTATAATCCAGACGTGAAAGTGCTTGAGGGAAGGAACGAAGGAGGGTACTGCGAGGGCGGCAATTACGAACAGGTATACGAACGAGCGTTGCGTAAGTTAAATGCGGAAACGTGACGATCACTTTCGATTATTATGCCTAACCGGCTCGGACATTTTGCATCTTGATTTTTGATAACTTAATAGGATAGTCAAATACGGTAGCGGATTTTATTCGTACTTTCGATATTTCATTACTTTAGAGATTTATGTACAGAGGGAATTAAAAATTTTACTTCAAAATACTATTTTATATTAATGCTATTGCGCTATCAAGAGAAATTTTATTACTTGCCGATATACTCGACGTGTGTATTTTGATAGTCGAATACGGCAGCGGAATAATTTGTTCGTGCTTGAAATTTGGCAAGAGAATTATGTAGAACGGGAAACAAAAGTAGTAGGTCCAAAAATTATTTTAAATTATTGCTATAACTTGCTGGTAAACTTGAAATATATGATTCAATAGTCGAATAAGTTAGTGGAATAATTTTTTCGTTATTTACAAAAAATTTTGGAAAAAGAATTACGTACGAATAAAGGTAATACTCTAAAACGCTATTGCAAATTAATGCTGTTACTTGCTAGTATAGTTGATGTACGTATTTAATTTTTAGCACTTAAGTTTTTAGATTGTTATGTTAGTATATAGTATGAAGTGATTATTATAATTGTTATTATTTTGTTTAATTTGATCATCAAAATCGGAATAGTAATAGGGATAAAAAGGAAGGATAATATCTTGGAGTGGAATATTTTGATAAATGTTAAATGGAATGAAATATTTGTTCGTATTTTTTCACTGTTTGTATTTATTTATATTTAGAGGTTATAATTAATTTAATTATTTCATGATTCGTAAGGAGATTGAGGACTGCAAAAATAAAAATGATAACGACTTTTGATTTCACTTATAAATAATATAATTCTATATTTATTTATTTCATCATGGCATTTATTTCTGCATGTCATGCATTACGAAAACTTTGAGCTAGAAACGCTTACTGTGTAAATCGTACAAAAGAAAAGAGAACATTCAATAAAACAATATTGTACAGTCTACCACGAAAGTGCAGAAAACACCGGCTGGGATGTCGTAAAACGTAAAGCAGAGCGTCAAATGGGAAATAAAAATAAAAGGAATGAACAAAAAATGGAACGGAAGAGAATTAAAATAAAAGAACAAAGTGTAGAGGATTCGCATCACTCTGCCTGTGTTTTTCCTTCATCCTGGCTGGAGCTGCAGGCCGTCGACCTTGTATTTCCCACCCTTAGTCCCTTCTACCTCCATCCCCGATTGGTCCGAACCTCGCCTCCCCCTCTACTAACAATTTAAAAATAAATCGATATACGATCAATTCGTATCATCGTATTCAATTATACCGATCATATGTATATCTAATATACATATGTATATATGTTAGCATTACAAATAAATCTGTTCGAATCATTAGTCAAGTAGCAACAAATTGTTAAAAAACTTTTTCTAATGAGATTCATGATTATATCGAACTCCCCAATGATTTTTGGAAATTAAAAAAAATTTTCGAAACGCTCGATGTTCGTCCGCGCAAGCAATTCTGGGACATGAGTATCGTTAACATTGTTGCATTTAAAATTACCTGAATCAGTGCGTCGTCAGTCGACCAATGGCAATGGTTATAAAAAATATACAAATTTTGAAAATTAATTTTTCAAACAAAATCATTCTTAGGTCAACCACGTAAGGCCGTGCGGTTTAGCTACCAACTTCCGTAGTTTGTGTTTACGTACGCCACGTGAGAATATCCCAAGCCAAGTTCATTGACACGCTCGAGAGAGTTATGCAACTATTTCATTACGTAAATTAATTGACTAATTGCGAGCAAACCAATTAGGAAGTCTACGAGATTCATATATTCGTATGCTGCTACTATATTTAGGTATAGTTTAGATACACGTGTTGAGGTTATGTTACAAAGAGTAAATCAGGTATACGCTTATACGTACTATATGAATTCGTATTAACATAGTCATCGTTTTTCTTTATAGCGGTGGCACTGGTGGACGATTCAGGTTAGTATATGGTTGGTAATTGAGCGAAGTAAAGGTAAAACTTTTTCTTTCCTCTTTTTCCAACAAACTCATACTTTTTTTCGTAGGAGAACACGGAGCGTCAGCTATGGCAGCCTCGTGAATTATTCATGGTGTCATTGACGAGGGAGCGATACAGTGCAGAGGTACAACAACCCGAAGCCCAGCTAATTGTTCTCATTAACGGAAAAGCGGGAAACTGGTAAATACCAGGGAACAATGGCATCTTTAAACGGAAGACCCTTTACGATACCCTGTTGGTTCACAGCGGGAACAGTTATTATTATCGCCATTGTTAATGCTCTTATTTTTGGTATACCTATGTATATAGCCGTTACAGACTGTGCTGCCAGCGTGCGGCTGTTTCTTGCAACTAAGGTGTCGGGAAAAGCACGAAGAAAAATTCCGTACTGCAGTGCTTATGTATACTTGCGTGTACGACCAGCATACTTTTTTTTTGAATATTTACTTTTTATTTCATCTTATGTTTAGCCTGTAATTCATTCCTACGCGATTATGTGTATTCAAGCCTAAGGGAAAATCCATGTGTATATTTACGTAGCACGGTAGGGAATATCTTCATGTTCTTTCACACGGGTCTTTGCATTTTTATTCGATAGAAAAAGTTGTTTGCCTTTGAAAAATTTACGTTACGAGGAAGGGATGCACGAGGAGAGATAATTAATCTGGAATTTTTCTTATAGTAGTTAGTAAACAGAGAAAATATTTATAATTAGCCATATGGGTACATGGATACGTTATGTGATTTTTTTAAATATATTACAGTGCTTGTTAAGATTGCGTGAAACGGGATTCAAGGTTTCTTTGAAAGTTTACCTGTTTCATAGTTTTTCTTTGACATTTTTTTTTTTTCTAAAAATTTACTCAACCCACCTAAATACAGTAAATTCAAGATGAACTTCTGACGGGTTACAAGTATTTTTTCATAAATGTTTCTACGTTGCGTTACGTATTTTTATCTTTAATAGAAATTCTAGATGTATTACAAAAAATTTACAAATATTCTTATTGTATGATTCCAGCCATTACACGGCATCTTCATTTATCACATATCAATGCTATATGCACTTAAAATTTTTTTTTAATAAAAATACCTCGACTTACTTATAAAAAAATGTCGATGACTTTCTGTTGATTAATTTAATTACGATATCATCACTTTGTCGTTCTGATTTCAATTTCATCGATGATCCCATCTTCTCTGTTGAGTCATCGACTGATATTTCTAGAAACTTCCTTGGCGTTTCGATGACTATTGATTTGCTGTGTTACGTTTAATTGAGATGAAATACATGATTGCATAAGATTAATCAGGTAAAACTTTGTAATGAAATTTCTCATGTTTTTCCACAGCCAGACTCCAAATCAAAAGTAGGAAGGTTACCTCGTTTATAAAGAATCTCTGTAGCAACTGACTCTTCGTTATTAGATTCAAGTCTGAGTAAGTAAGATGGCGGCACGAGCTAACGGTAATTCGAAGGTGAATGCTCTGGCAAATTGCGAATTACAACGCACACCGACACGCCGTCCAAACGCAGTAAACGTGAGGCGAGTCCACGCATCTAGGTATATTCCGGGTCCAAGCTTCCGAATACATATATGCACACGCGCAATTCCAACAACCATAAAGTACAAGTCGATGAGAATGAATATCGATGAAATGACAGAACTCCTGTGCCATTTACAATTAATTCCTTTATATTGTATCGGATGAGAAAATAAAAATAAAAAAAACGCGGATATTAAGTTATTGGTAGAAATTTTTGTATTAAAATTTAAATACTCGTTCATTGTCATTTTTAATTAAATTTCATAAAATACTTTTGTCCGACCTGGCATTTTCATTTCGTCAATTTAACGGCAAACGGATCAAAATTTAGAAGAGGAAAGAATAATTGAAAGAGCAAACATATTGTAGTTTCACTTTGTTCTAACTTACATCAATCGCAGGTAATTGTAATTGGTATTCTTTGAAATATATAAATATGAGAATCGAGGTTAACGAAATTTTAAATAATTTTAACGAGCTTTATAATAAATCTTATAATCCTTGCAAATTATTCAGAACATTTCATTTACATTTACTTACACATTTCGCAGTTATCTAATTTTCAGTATACGAAGAGACTGATTACATGACTATAGTGTCCACGCTGTAACCTTATTTAACGTATCAAAACGGCTGTTGGCAGCAAAACGAATTTCTAATTAGATTTTATGAATCAACATAGGCTTTCACCAACAATGTGAATAAATAAAAATTACACTAATATCCATACTAATGATAATAATTCAAAATGATCTATGAAATAAATTTTTATTTCTTTTTATTATTAGTGGAGCGCAAAATTTTGCATTTCACGGAAACAATCATTTTCACGACAACTAAAGTCAATAATAATTCGATATCGATACCATTAATTTTTAATGATGATTTATATCGTACAAAATAAGAAGACAATTCTAATCGTGACTGTGGGACTTCCGACTGCAATCGATTATGGTAAAGGAACTTTCTACTCTGTAGAAGGTCGCAGGGTTCAGCTGCGTTTATAATCCGATTGAGAATTAATATATATATAGGATACATATATACGTATACACACTGTAGCGTTAGTAGCTTAGATTATACGTACGATGCACATGAACTTATCACAATCATGATGTGCATTAACACGTGTATCGTTTACACACTAAAGCATGCACCGAAGATAGAACTTTTGAAATTTTTATAGAGATTATGTGGGACGCTTTCTAATGCACACGCGGAAGCCATAAGACGGCAACTATAGATGACTTAAGCCAGAACCTTTTCCAAAAAGTCTGAGCACAGCTGCTACCACGACGTAACCATTCGACGAATCATAAAACAGTCAGTATCGAACGGTAGACTGTTTTGAATTATGAGTGAAAGATATATTGAAATTTCATGAAATTTCTTAAGTTTTAAACGAATTTAAATATATAAAACACATGCAGCAGTCTGCCGATACTTTTTATCGATTATAAGTCATTAATTCGTTAACTAATAATAATTAATGCGAAAAGTCTCTAAAGTTGATAAAATTTGTTCATTTTCAAAATTCAACTTGAGAGTGGAATTTTCGAAGAATATATATGTAATGTGATAGGAAAATAAAAAATTTCCAGTATACCATATGTACATATGTATCAATAGTCATGAACTGATTTTTTAAACACCTTACGATTTCGTGAAAATTATTACAAAGTACTGTTGAAACGTTTAGAGAAATTTTCAAAAAGTAACAGAAACGCGATGGTTAATTTTGTAAAAATCTACCCTTTATGAATATTCGAAAGGGCATTGCTGCAGTGGATAATAATAAAGGACATACAAGCACGAATAAAAGAATATTTAGAAAGTGATCTCCTGTGATTTCATCTTACGTGCTATATATGTAAGTAACGCCTTTCAGTCGTTCAGGCCTTTTACAATTGTTCGTACGCTGCGCAGATCTGCGAAAGGGCAAACCGGAGATTCTCGTGACTTAAAGACGACAATAAATAATCCCACGCGATATATTCGAACTCATATCAGATTTAGCATTTCGCATTCTGATTCCTTAAACATTGCGTGTGTTTTATGAGGACAACAAAATACGGTTTTTTTTTTTTCGGGATACATCAACTATTTCCAGACAAGATTGCCGTCATAAATTATAGCAACGAATAAATTCCATATGTCTCAAGTGCACGAACCTACTTTGTGCATTCCCCCCTAAAAAGAAAAGAAAATAGACTATGCGTGATATATAGAGGAAATATATCCAAGACTGCGTATATTTTTCCGTGTTGTTTCCAATACCGTCTCAGACACTTTTTCCCTATTATTTATAGAATAGCTATACAAATATATAATACGTACAAAAGTAGTATAAAAAAAATATCAACGATTCACGTTATAAAAATTATTTATTTCAATATTTATTCTTTAGTCTTTAATATATAGGGTGATTAATTTTCTACTTAAATATCAAACTAATCGGATTGATATTGTCTTTATAGTATAGATAAATTAATCTATGGGCTGTGAAAATGAATTCTACCGTCGGGTATCATCTGCTGATAGGTTATAGTACAGAAACGTTATCTGAATGTAAAACTGACGTTGCGGTCACGTTATATAAGATACGACCATGTAAGATTATGTTTTGGTACCTAAAAAATGTATGTTTATTATTGGATATGTTAAGTACGTGGTAAACACGACTCAACCCTTCCTTTACATATTTATTTCCAGACCCCTAAATTTACAAACTAGTGCAAAATCGCATCAGTGATTTTCAACAGTTTACATATCGAATTCAACTTGATAAATTTGAATTTTCAATCGGTCTTCTCTAAAGTTCGAAATGTTCCCAGTCCACTGGAAATGATGAAGTTTAAAAGAAAAATATTTGTCATCAGAGACAAACCAGATCTAGTTGACTTTTTCGAGATACATAAAAAAATAGTAAATTCGTGATGGGAATTTCTATCGACGTGTAAAGGGTTAATATATCAATCTCAGTGGCGAACTATTATATATATATATATGCTACTTAATTAGTTAATTATATATACTACAGCGGAGTCCAGTTATTACTACTTCGCTTGCAACGATCGACCGCACGTTACATCCCCCTTGTCCAAGTTTGGTTAGAATATAAGGACGTTCCTATGTATTCTCATTTTGCTTGTTAAGTCGTTGGTCTAGTACGTCATTTCCTTGTCCCTTGAACGTCGTTATAAACGGACTGCACTGTATATATATTCCGAATGAAATATATCGATATAATCGAGTTCTAAAAAGGTCAATCGAACAGTATATAAATTTTCACAGACACGTGGAGTTTAAAGAAAATTTCATAATCAGATCTACAGTACGTTTAATTATACAAAATAATTTGAGAACTCCAAAAGTATTCTTCGCGTTTGATATATCTCTAAGGACTGGACTCTTTCACAATTCCATTATAAGTTTCGACAGTGGAAACTTTTACACGACTAAATGGATTGACAATTTCATTTTTTACAGTCATTATATCACAATAGTAGAGAAAAATTTATTCCACGCTGCTGTCATTCTTTCCATTATGATTTCAATCTGTACTCTGCCCATTGAAGAACCTCAAAGATGAATAATTATACCCAAAGAAAGAACCAGCTGAATTGTATCATTAATAATAATAAAATTACCGCAAACTCAATCTCTCATCTGCAAAACGAATACATACAGAGCTTTAACTTGCGCAATCAAGTGTAATATACGTGCACGCAACCGTCTAAGAAGGTAAGTATAATTACACTGAGGGGGTAGATTGAGAATTTAAATCAGCCAGTACGTATGCCGTAGTACCTCAATGTGGGGATATTTGAAATATTTGATTACAAAGAAATCTCAAGCAATTCACTTGTTCATCAGTGAATGACAACTTGGTAAGAGCAAAGTTATTTTCAAATCACAATGATAATCAAATCAAAATTTCATATATATATATGTAATTACATATGCATATACTATATACACATAATATATAACGTAAAATCAAAGTCTCTCGACGTGTTTAGTTATGCACTAGTGCATTGATCTCAGATCGCAACCCGCGTAATTAACTCGTAATATATATCTATGGTTAGAAGCACGGCGTTACGTAATGTCGATATCTCTGTCTACAACTCTATGTATACCACTGTAGGACTTCGCCACTCCACAGTCTGTCGTTCTAGGGATTCCCCCCACTTCTTCCCAGCCAACCAGCATCCCTGTCCGACACTCTCTTGTTCATAGATTCTCTGGACGAAGCGACTGGTCCGTAGACCGATTAGGCTAGTTACACTCTTTCAGCTGTTCCCAAGTGCTGTTTTTTCTCTTTCTTACGATCCTGCGAGACAACGAAGCACGTTTAAATGTTATCCTACGACGGCAGTACACAGGAAGCGTCACCAGCAGCTAATGAGAAAGTTGCGATGGTCTTATCAATCGATCGATAATTATCATTAGACAGTCACTCGATTCCGCGGCTATACACGGACTTCTTGCTTTCGTTCTCAATCCAGCGAATGTATTGACTCCGATCTAGCGTTGCAATTGCAATTGCGGTTGCAGACACAGCTGCAAGTCGTTTCCTGGTTCGACGGTTGAAACATAGTGCACAGAACCAGTCCGTGACGTCACGAGCTCGCGAGCATGGCAGAGCTTAGGATGATTTCCGGGTTCGAGTCTCGGCTTCGTGCCCGCCTTTGATTTATTAAATGCAGAAATCACACACGCGGTTAACCCTGCTGGGTGTATCGCGAACTAAGAGCACCGACCATGTTGCGGAATTCTGATCTATCGAAGAAAAAGGATTACACTCGACGAAATACGTCGTATGCGGAAACGGGAAGAAACAGAATATAAAGAAGTTGAACGAGCGGTAAAGAAGAGTTCGGTCTGGTGTCGGTAAGTAGCTGTGTAACTGGCTTAACGCCCGTAGAACGTCGTTGACGTGGGTGTGGTCAGATCTTTAGTAGTTATTTGTATGGCAAGGGCGCGGAAAGAATATGTCATGGGTGAACAGTAGCCTGTAGGTACTTGGACTAGGTTAGATGTACCATTGTTGGTTACCTCAGTATCTTACGTGGCCGTCAAATTGAAGCGTGCTTAGACCTATTAATTACGTACAAATGAAAGCGATGGCGACAAATGGTACAGAGGTGCTTTAATCGACGAAAATTAATTTTTTAATAATTATGCATTCAAAAGTTTTCTTCAAAATCTCCTTCGATTAACCCTTTGAAGCCCGGAAAACGTTATTATGTCTCGAAGGTGGTGTCTGACATAATAGAGGGGTGTGTTCCCTCGTATGAAAAACTTTTCTATATCGATTTTTTGAGGTTTTGAAAAAATTTGCTGCCAACTCTATGAAAGTTCATTGAACAATTTAATTAATTAAGGCTTGATTCTACCGGTACAGTCAACTTTTGAAACTCGGTTTAACTGTGCGTTTAACTAACGAGATACTTGCATTTTGAAAAATAACCCGGGATCGGTCGCGCGATTTTGTTCCCTGTTTGAAAAGCATTGACTTCAGGTGTCTCAGGTGCTTCTACTCCGTGGTTAAAGAAGTTTGCATGCTGAGCTGCGTCAGAAGAATCGGACCTTATGGTACCAGAAACGAGTGAAAACTTTGACAAGCGTGATCAAAAGTGATGCAGGTACCACAAACCGTAAATATAACCCATTAAAACTTCAATCTGACTCTACTCCTTTTAAAATCACAATTTTGACTATGGCTGGGTACACGAACCGCACCTCTTGAACAAATAATGTCTACCTTTATATTCTCGTTTGATTCAGTTAACACGTAGATTTCATCAGCAAGAAACTTTTCGAAGAAGAAGACGCCCGCAAGGCAATAGGCACTCCCGTGTAACGAATAATCGATAACGAAGCTTCGCTGTACCCTTATCTTCACGTTGAATCTCAAGCCTCTCAATGTGCTACCTGGTAATTATAGCTAATAAAGGGAAAAAAAAAGAAACGACGCTGTTCAAGGAGATGGTAATAAAGCAATTTCTTCAAAGTATATACCAACGTATAGCAACTCGTTCAACAATATCGTAAGTAGCTTTCAGTGAATGACATTATACATGTGAGTTCATTGGCTTTTTCTGTCGCTCGTACTAACGTGATGATGTCCCGTAGATAGGAAAAAAAAAAGAATTGGGGGCTCGAGATACGCTCGAAAATAACCGTCTAATAATGCAATGCGGAACAAGTTATTCTGGTAGTCGAGCCCTCTCACTGGGTTAAGCCGAGCGTTTGCACCCATTTTGTTTTGTTTTGCTTTAGCAGCATAGATTGGGAGAGGCCATGGATCTTGACGGTGTTGCTACGTTTACTGCTGGACCAACGAGAACCACCATCGTTACCACCCCCGACGCTCAACTTCATACTGCTCTGCGGGACGCCTGGCGTCTACACACTTTCTCTACTTCTCTCGTCTCGCGGTCTATAATCTTACAGAGATTGGAGTATAGATATACTGGTGTAAAGATACATACGAAAATGTTGAAGAGAAGTAAGAGAGAACCTGCTGCGTCGCTTGAGACTTCCAGCCTCCGAGATCCCTTGCATTGTTGAGTATAATGGAGGCTGGTGGACCAATGGGAAAGAAAGGAAGAAAGAGATACACTGAAAGGAAAAGGGAGTTAAAACAGGAGAGCGAAAAAAGATATAGAATATAGAACAGATGTTATTGGTTTAGACAAATTTTCATTGGACGAAATATAATAACTGTTAAATATTTTATGTCGTAATGATACATTGCAATGTGTTTCTATGAATTTTCTATAATACCGTAGAAAAATGAATGGGGAATACTGATGACGTTATCAACATTTATAGATAGCAATTCGGATAATGTGATACTTGAATTATTAACTGTGTATTCGTATACTGACGCAACGATTTTACTTCTCGGATATAGGGTTTATGAAATATTAATTATTTTCATTAATAATTATTTCAGAGGAATTTATATATTATTTATATGTAATGCTAGAGCGTTACACGTTAATGGTATTATTTAAGACTGTTATTTAAGACTGCTAATATTTTTTTTTTATGGAAAATGTGCGGCTGCTGTGGCGAGATTTAGTATTTTTATATGAACAAATTGATTAGCGAATTTGTCATAGATAATCGAATAGGTATAAGAACTTTGATTATTTTATATACTAATTGTAGGCTACATAATACAGCAGTTTATTGGAAATCATTTATAGAAGTGATAACCCACGTATCCTTTTCACCTTAAATGTTCACTTTCGTTAGTATAATTTACTTTAAGATTCTTTAGGTAATTAATATCCGACTTGACGTCATCTTTCGAATCTCCTCGATTCGGATTAACCTATAGTTTGGAGTATTTGATAAAATATTATTAGGAAATTGACGTTGATTACAGACGGTTTTAAGGTAACGGCAAAACTATGCGAATATACTAATTGTAAGTTAATTTTATTCTCTAAGTAAAGTGGGTGAGAATCCATCCAAATGGAATGATTAATATAAAAAAAAAGATAAACTGAAAAAACCACAGATACAGTAATGGAGTAGATACTAACTATAGATGATCAAAATGTTACCGTTGGATGAAGTAAAAGCAATGAGGAAAAGTGCAAAGTTAGGAAAACTCAGAAGCAATAAATCTTAGTACTCCTATAAAATAACCTACAGTCCTGTCGATATGTCACGTTACGTCTAGAGAATTGAACTCGAATTCAGCTCTGCGATATGAGGATCTTTGGCTAAATTTAAGAAACCGAACACAAACTCCTTGTAGAGTGAAAGACTTCGAATCTTCTAAATATAATTTCAGATGGTTTTCATGCACTCGAATTGTACAATAAGTTCATACGTCTGAACTTACAAGGAAACCCCCCCAACCCGACCCCACCGATTTCAATAATTTTTTGATATGTTGTAGTACTCGACAAAATAAGAGACACGTATTTTTTTTGTGTGCTGACATCCACTTTAAAGGGGTGAAAACGACCCTTGAAATTCACCCCCGAAAATCGTTTTTTTATCATATCTCGACTTCTAATTAATATTTTTTAATAAAACCAAGTGGAAAATATTTGTCATAAGAAGTCGAAGATATGAGGTTTGTTAATGACCCAAGGGGTTGCAACCCTTATTTTATATTTTGAAAAAACTATATTTTTTATGCTCTTTTTCTGCATAAAAACCGGGGTATGCGCTCAAAAAAATAAAGAAAAGCGTTTCCGTTAACTCCATCAAATATTTCAGTTGGGGTGTTTCAGGATTTTTCAAAGGGATAAAAACCACCCCTAAATTTTACCCCCGAAAATTGTTTTGTATCATATGTCAGATTCTAATTGATATTTTTTAATAAAACCAAGTGGAAAATATTTGTCTTTTGAGCCCATACCCCGGTTTTTATGCAGAAAAAAGCATAAAAAATATAGTTTTTTCAAAATATAAAATAAGGGTTGCAACCCCTCGGGTCATAAACACACCTCATATCTTCGACTTCTTATGACAAATATTTTCCACTTGGTTTTATTAAAAAATATTAATTAGAAGTCGAGATATGATAAAAAAAACGATTTTCGGGGGTGAATTTCAGGGGTCGTTTTCACCACTTTAAAGTGGATGTCAGCACAAAAAAAAAATACGTGTCTCTTATTTTGTCGAGTACTGCAACATATCAAAAAATTATTGAAATCGGTGGAGTCGGGTTGGGGGGCTTTCCTTGTTAGTAGCTAACCTAACCTAAATTATAATTTCCAGTCTGTATTCAACCGTTAGCCGTTTCATAGAATTAGTTTATACCCTAAACAATCAGGATGCATTATGCCGATGGACTAGGATCATAAATAAATATACAATTACTTTATCGCAAGAAAACAAACAACACTGTATAAAGTTTCCAGAAGTCTATTATCAAGAAATGGAATAAACATAACCTCCTATACCTTCCCATATTGTGTACAATTTCAAGTACAATACTGTTACAATATTAGATTATTTAGTAAGAAAGAAAATGTATAATTTATTGAAATTTCTTAATACTTTGACAAAATGTTAAATTTCCTGAAAAGTTACCTAATAAAACCCATTCGTCATTACGTGCACGTCCTATCCCATAATTTCACAAGACAATAGTATACAATATCCCCCAAAAAACACTTACGTGTAAAAAACTACGCCAAGTACAGGAGTGCTGTGTATTCCTCTAATAAAAAGTATTGATATCACATTATTGAGGCCAAGTACATAAGTCACTACATGTTTGCCTATTATATGATCTACCACTGGCTCATCATTTTAATTGTATTTTCAAAATTTCCTATAACGTTTTCACTACTCTTTTACATTACTACTGTTTGTCGTAGTTGATTATGATTTAAGGGTTATTTAATAATTAATAAAACTTTAGCTGATTCCTTATCGAGTACTACTTGGCGGGTGTACATTTCTTGATATAAATTTGCGTCCATTATGCCAGTTATTAAACTCAAAACCAATGTCAACTTTCTATACAGAGCTTATTAACGATAACTCGTTAATAATAATCACGGTAAAAGCTTAATAATAAACATATAGTTTTAGGATACTATTAGTATGTTCAAAGTAAGTACTTTGGAATTCCTGACACGAATTCCTGGATTTCCTACTAACTGTAGATTTACGACGACGGACCTGAAATAAAATCATGTCGCTCGCCATGTGAATACGTCCTGATCCCGTACACTAATGGTATTGAATTTGGTGGCAATCAATTCGGAACCCTTGATTCCTACAGTGAATGTATCAATAAATTTTTCTCACATACAGCCGTTCATAAGATATTTGAGTCGAAACACAGGTACAAGAGATGCTTCGAGTTATGAGTCTCGGCGGGCCGTGCCCCGTACGGCGGGTTGCCTGTACTTGGCGCGGGACCCGACCGAGTCTCTTGATTCATCCCTGAAAGGGATTACCTACACTGAAATCAGAGATGCTGAAATAACAAGACAAATAAATTCCAAAGATCAATATATCGAACCGAGACGGCTTCGAGCAAGTCGATCAATTTTCCAAGGAGCATTACGCGTCCCGTGTTACGCATTACGTGGCCGATCAAAATCTAGGCTCTTCCGCGTTGACGCAATCACTTATCGCAGCTTCGAGATTCAACGTGCACGATGCACTGAGCTTCCCCGTAGTTAAAATTGTCTTCGTATTGAACAGCCATACCGAAAGCTACACGAATTTGCTGAGTGTCTATCGGACACATTTTTTTAACAACAGCAGAAGTAAGTCAAGTCAAAATCAAATGTAACCAACGTCTCCCGGAAGACGCAGGTTAAAATTATCTTTCACTTACTTACTATGATCTATATGATGGCCGCGCCCGAAAGAAACGGCTTGGACACGTACGCAACTACTTTCACCAGCTTGTGAGATCAAACTCGATATTTCGACTGGATAATCAAGCCGCATTACCTAACCTCAAAGAGATCTGGTTCACGTTGGTTCAAACGATCTGAACGATTCTAAGCTGTTCCTTTTTATCAAGCTTGCATTTACAATTATAGGAATTACTTTGAATTTTTGTAAAATAAACATTTATATCAATATTTCAATGTTTTTATTGAATACAAATATTTTTCACCAAATTTGGCAATTCGGCAAAATTTTCAAATTTTGTTATCACTCTTTTTTTTCATTTTTACAAAAATATCTGGCTATCTCTCTCTTTCTTTTTATCTTCTCTTACCCTCTCTTCAGCTTTTTCTCCCACCTTCTTTACATTCATATACATACTTTTCACTCTGCTGTGTGTTTTGAAATATAGTTATACAGTCTGTAGTACTTAGTGCGTTCACGGTCAAGGCTCACGGACTTATTTGTCAAATGGAACATTGGAAAAGCACCGAGATAAGCAGATTTCATACACGTCGATTAAAATTATACATTAAACACGGAAATAATTATTACACTAACTTTTGTTTATCGGTAAAATTTGCATGGTCGCGTAAAATTATGTTTCATTTGATATACAAAAAAAAAAAAATCGAAATTATAAATCAACTGTAAAATAAACCTAAAGATCTTTTTATTATTACCATCACTCTCTTTTTTTTTAATCAATTCCCAAAATTGCTACGTCGTAAGTTAATAATAACAGAAAACAAAATTTCATCTCTCTCGCATAAACATACAATTATACCATAGTACACTCGCTATGTAATTGAAAGCATTCACAACAGAAGCCAGTTTAATCAAATTTTATTAATTAAACTGTACCAAAAAGCCATTCGGCTATGATCCATAATTACATCAAGTAATTGCGCAATTTCACCTCGATCCCGTAAGATGAACAAATTCCTTTATTAATATCATTACCATTATTATTATATAAATTCATCCGCGCGTAAATCTCTTTGTTAAAATTTCATTAACTAGCACATCACGCAATCTATCGTCAGTCGCATTTTTTCCAAAATCTAACCCCAGAGCAGTCGGCTGGGTTGCCGGAGACACCGAAACTCAATGCTTTATCATACGGACAAGAAAATCGCACGACAATTCGCAGGTTAAAACGCGGTTTGCGAATAGCGGTCACAATTCCTCCAAAATGTAAACTATAGGCAAACGTATATAGATATAAAAAAATAAACGATAAAGACCAAGAGATATGGGAGAATGATGGATATGGATGCGACAAGGCAGAATGACGATGAGG
>NW_014333096.1:196214-201170 GCF_000341935.2 Cephus cinctus | reverse complement strand
GGGGGGGGGGGGGTAGAGAAACAGCAATAAAATGGCGAAGGAGGACTCTTCCGCGGTCTGTCACTGCATCCTTTATGGAATCCCTGGAGCAGGTTTACTTTTTCTTAAGAAACGGTTGGATGGTCCCTCTTGTGTCTCTAAGAATACTGATACGTGAGTATGGGCCAATACGGCAGCAAGTTCCTCAACAGCCATGAGCTGGTATATCAACTTCCCGTAAAGCCCATGAACGTACGTTGCCTCGAATTAGACATAGGTATTTCATTGACAGGACAATACGAATATTCCCCGTTTAACCACTAAAATACCCAATTTCCAGAATCCTTCGAATTTCACAAGAAAATATCATCGCGTCCCAACTTCATTTTATACAACTTATGCAACGTCACTTATGCGAGGAAAAGACGCTCGCACGACTGGCTATACTTGTACACGTGTGTAAGCGGACATGTGAACATATGTGTAGTATATTCGTAGCATCACTTCACCGACGACGATGTACCTTCCTGGGAGTTCATTGCTCTTGAGGTGCGAGTGAGCGAGTGAACAAGCAAGTGAGCCAAAAAGAGAAGGTAGAATCCAGTGAGAGAGAGAGAGAGAGAGAGAGAGAGAGAGAGAGAGAGAGAGAGGCGCGCAGACTGCGAGCTGGGAGTCGCCCTGGGATGGGAAGCACCGAGAAGGACATACCAATAAGGTTGAAAAACTGCCAAAGAAAAGAGTGAGATTGACGAATTAAGACAAGAGTGATCATACGAGTACCCTGTGACTGTTAATCATTCAAAGATCATTCAAGGTATAGAATTGAACCTGATAATCAGTAAATATATCACTGACCATTTTTCAACCATCGCAATTTGACATTCATCAACTTGAACAAGCGAAATGTTGAATTTTGACATGGCAACGAATTTACCCACTTTCCTCAAGTCGCTAATAAACTGTTTCATCAACACCACGAGTCGAGCGCAGATCAACGGAAAATTACAGGAAAATGTTGAACGGCAGAGATTATAGAAGGTACCGGACACGAACCGAGTGCAATGTACCTGGATGAGTCACACGAGAACTAACATTTACGAACTCGTATACGTTTCAACATGCTCGACTGCCGTACAAGACTCCACACATGTTGAGTTTTTGGGTCTTCATTAGTGCATATCTCTGTTGCACTTTGTATCTCCAGGAGCATATTTGGACTGGATGTCGATATTTTATTTTTGTGAAATCGATATCGATATTGTATGAAAAAGATGAAAATTAATATAATTAAAAATTAATAATTCGGCCGTCAGGGTTGAAAAGAGTAATTTTGTAATATGTTGAAAAAAATATTGTACTCTCAGCCAAGCCGATGCGAATGAAACAAGCAGATGGCTTCAAAGGGAATTGTAAACGTGACCAAGTGGGTGGGAGCCTTTAAGTCTGTTACGCAATACACGGATTTAGTTTACTTTCCTCCGGAGCGATGCCACTCACGTACTGTGACCGTGGCACTGGACTATCAGCTCGAACGAACTTTCACGTAGTCCTTGTTCGACCACTGACTTGACTTCGTCAACATCGTCGTTGATGTTAGTGCTAATAACACTATGAGAGACAGGGGATTGCTTGTATCGTTGAACACGAGTCAACGTCATCCACTAGTCTCAATGACTCCGTACTCATACGTTATTGATGACTCGACGACTTTCAACTGTCATTGTCAATGTCACTAGCACTGTCAATGCCACCGGTTGGCATTATTGTCAACAGCTATGGGATATCTCCTACCAGACGTAAGAATCGTACAGATCTTACTGCCTGAGATTGTCGTGTTGATTAATCATTTTCCACTTTCACTTGTACGTATGAAGTTGATAACTGTTGAAGAGCAGTTGGCAGGGTTCTCGACTGTTGAGTCAACAAGGAGCTGAATTTAATGAAATTTAAAGATTGTTGAAAAATTTAGAGAAATTAATACTTTCGGTTGATGTTGAAAAGGTTTTAGGGGCGGTCTCTGGCGGTACTCGGGTGAATCTTTCACTGGTTCTTCACTCTTTGCATAAACCTGGCGTCGCTACGACAACGTATTGCTCGTATAAAGTAATTCTTCGAGTGCAAAGTGTTAAGTGTCACCTGAAAGATAGACCTGAATAAATTTTGATAAACGGACCTTGACCGCTTCCAGAATGAAATTCAACATCGAAATACTGAGACTGAGATCAGATTCGTATCGGTGGTCGGTATTGACAAATGTATAATTCAAGCATTGGCCGTCACGGTGTATCGTCACTGCTTTTCGGATCTTTGAATCTCTGCCTTAATGGACATCTTTTTCCAGCGCTGAGCCAATATCTTTGAAAACTTGGAAGATCGTTGTTACCGAAATGGGATTGATCTTTAAAATTCATTTTACGTATTACGTAATACGTCACGGTGCGCGTGAGATATTTCGTATGTATTTGAAAATTCATTACTGTAGGTTCGCGAAATAATATGTATTAAATATTGTGATCGTTGAGTAAGCATCATTTTATATTTTAATACACTATATTCGAAATCAAAAATTTTTTATTTTCGATTTTCAACTTTGACATCGCATTTTCTTTCCTAATCGTTCTTATTTGTACGTTTTCTTAATTTCCGGTTTGATAAGACCAGTTCACTGGTATAGAATCTGAAATAGACGTGCCTAGGACAAAATTTGCTTTCCAAATTTTTCGGATAAACGATTTCCCACGTAGGTATGGGGAAATGAAAACGAAATTTGCCCAAAGTGACAGCCTCATTTTTTTGTGAAAAAAAATGATGTTACCCAAATAATCAATAAGGGTGAAAAATAGAGAAATAAATGTAAATAAATGTAAAATAAAAGAAAGAGTAAAAACAAACCTTGTTTAATGACGATACTCGATGGCACCTGGACAATCGGTAGTGGGGCGTTCGGGGGATTTACCGGATGATTTCCGGGTGTTCCTGGGGGTGGCGATGCACTCGCACTACCTACGGATCCTGGGTCGCTGAATCCCTGGGTACTGTTCTCCTCCGGAGCGTCGAAAAAGCTCAAATTAAATTCACTCCCGGCATCGAAGGACACTTCCGGCGTAAGGGTATCCGGCGCGGGTGCGCTACCCAGTCCCGCAGTCAGCGACTGATCGATTTTGAAAACATCCATTGTACGAAATGCAAATTCCCCTGAAACTTCCTCACCATTCGCGCGGCACTATTATTCCGAAAATACCATCACGATAAAAACCGACTCTCGTTCGGCACCGCAAACACTCTTGATATTCTTGCCTGAACTCAGCCAACAAATTGCCAGCTGCGCGTTCCAGCTCTTTCTCTTCGGCCAAACTTTTCCTCTATTACTTTTCGACGACTATCTGTTCCCTACAGCAACTTTCAATCATTGTCCGCTCACGTGCCACGTGCAATCATGCACATACGTATATTTTGGATTTTGGATTTTCACAATTTTCAAATCGCACCACCCCCTTCATGTGCTCATACTCTCTATGGACACGAGTGGCTCGACACCAGGCCGTCAGCTTTTCGATGAAAACGAAAATTTTTTTTTTCCAATTTCCATCTATATAGATATTTTCGTTCGAAGGTAATTAGCAAAAACAACCAATCGCAATCGAATACGTCTTACCGTCACAAGTCGTTATTGGTTTTTTATAAACTAAAAAAAAAATGCCAAAAGATCGTTGTATTTTGAAAAAACTGCGGCTGGCGCCGCAATTCGCCTTTGTCGCTTTTTTTCTCTTGTTCTTGTTTCTTTTCCTTTCTTGTTCGATAGAACTTTATCCTGTCATTTGTCCCTGAACAAACGCAGGACGGCACAATCGACAATGCATCGCACGAGTCGGACATTCAACCCATTATTTTGGATCTCGTGAGAAGCCTTCGTTCTCCTAATGATGTATTCTTTTTCTCGGTTAAGTCATAGCTGCCCTTCGTACGGAGTATCACTGGGTCCGGCATCCTTTTTGCTTTTCGCGCGATTCCTCGCTGAAACGAGACAATCAGATCGAAACGGAATGAAAATCGAACGGAGAACGAAAAAGAGTGAAATTGGTTGAAATTAGGGAAAAATTTTCCAAAAAATATTTTAACCATACAACTTAACCCTTTCCATTCCCATACAGAAACTCTACTTTCGGATTAAATTATCTCAGTAATATTTCTCAGGATACCCCTAATGCCTACGAAGACGATCGTAAAAATTTTCGCGCAGCATCCACTCGTACGCGGAGAAAATATTCTGGTATTTTTTTACCATAAAATTTCTTCAAATTTTACTATGTCCTATAGTGCATAAGTGTACGGACGTCGCTGCTTATTTTTCCAAGAAACATAATAAATTTTATGACAATGCAATAAGATTCAATATTCAAGAATAATTATCATGCAGCAAACGGACCCCATCGATTGGACCAGTCTGATTACGTAACGGCGAAAGCTTCGAGCGAGACTCGAAAAAAGCGTCTATTTTATTATAAACGCGTTAAAAGTATAGCTAACGAAAATTGTCAAAAAAAAAAGAATGCCACTGAGTGAAGCAAAAATAAAAAATTTCTAAAATCCACATTTTTGTAAAACAATTTAAAATTTTTTTTTTATTATCATTTTTCTTGTCCTTTCGAGTCTCCCGAGACAGCGTAGTGCGAAAATATGAAAAAAAAATTGCAAATCTACATCCAATCAGATGATCCTGATATCGAATAATTAGATCTTTCGAATGTTTTTTTTCCCAACCGATTTCTTTTAATATATGACAACTCCTACGCGATTCTGTAATACCACGTGAAATTCTTCGTTCTCTCCTCCGACCACTCTCTCGGCATATCGAAGAGACTTCGAGAGGGAAAAAAGGCGAGAAGCACGAGGAGGAGAGTGAGAAAAAGTGAATGTCATTGCCGTAATCTTCGGGCGTTGACTTCCTCTTGGTTCGTCCTCACCCCCCCTCTCTAC
>NW_014333096.1:192703-196010 GCF_000341935.2 Cephus cinctus | reverse complement strand
CTTCTTGACAGTACCCCCCTCCCTCCCTTCCGCGCACCCATCCCCCTTTACAATCTCCCCCCTCTCTCCGGCCCTTCTTTCTTATCACGCGTGTAATTTTCAAATTTTTTTGCACTAACCGCATACTATGTACTGGGTGATCTGCCATAAATGATGAACCCGCAGTAGACACAATAAACCATGGGAAATCGATTTATTAGAGAAAAAAAATTCTAAAAAAATTTCAACGTTGGATCAAGAACGATCCTCTCCCTTCATTTGCTCTGAGAGATTAATCGAGAGAAATTCTAATAAATATTAATAATTATAGTTTTAGCACTTGATCAGATCCGATTGAGATAAATAGTAAAGCAATGGACCAAACCCGATAAAATAAGTATCGCAGATCATAAGGGACGTTAAAAATCAATATTTTCAAAATCAAAATTCTAAGTCCCTTCGAAAAGTCGCTCACAGTCTGAATACGGTAATTTGTCTCATGCAACCGCTGTCCGGTTCCGCGTTCCTTCTGCGTCACAAGTCAGTGCGTTCACCTTGCCAGAAGTATCATCGGATTCTGCGATTAACGAATCAGTCAGATTTTCGTCTCGTTGTAAATAATAAAAAAAAATTCCTTATCAGTCTTCATCATATTTCACGAAGAGTTTTGAAAAAAAATAAAATAAATAAAATAAAACTTCGTCCCATTGATTCTCATTGCGATTCGAATATAAAAACTGCATCCAGATCGATCATCCGGTTGATTCAGGATTTCCGGTTAAACCATCTAAATCATTACCTCTCAAGAACTCGAGCATATTTCCCCTGCGAGCACATGATTTTCAATTTCACCTTCGGTCTTTCTTCCGCGGTCCAGCTGGTAGCTACAATACGATTTTGAGGCGGATCCAAAGTCTCTGTGGTATTGCGAACCGAATGCGGTACAACAAAGCACAACAATTGAATTGAAAAGAAACTGTAACCGTTTAAAGATATTAAATAAGGTTACGTCATCTTCTTAACACTTTAACAAACTTTCAGTTAATATCTCGCAGTCTCAGAACTTTTGCACACAGTCAACGTCACTCTAGCCAAACACTGTCACTCCTGTCGGATATAAAAATAAAAAAAAAACAACCACAAAAAAAAACAATATTTTTCCACCTCAACGTTCCTCCAAACGCCTCCAAAACTTTAACGCCTCCTCTCGTCAAGTTCCGCGTCGATCCGGTAGCGGCCGTTAAAACTTGACGTTTACAAATATAAAGTTCATAGAGCAATTTTAAGTCTCAACACAGAAGTCCCTCCTTTAAAAATCCTTGCAGTAGATAATGATCCTCGTTGTTGAGAATTCCCTTAATCTTCGTAATTTTTCAACCAGCGATATATCCTCGATTATCAAATACAACAATGAAAGTCACGGTCAAGTCCGTCGGTCCATAATTTATTAATTAAACGAGCATCGGCCGATCCGACGATCCCCTTCGTTTCTGCCGTCAACGTACAAAAAGAAACGAAAAATTGGCTCAAAGGTACGTGTATGATTCTGTAAAGAGTTTCCTTGCGGGTATGTCAAACTTCAAAGACGTTCCAGCACCTCGATGAACTGAAACTCGTCGCACTCCGTGAAAAAAGTCGTCGGTTCGCCCGATTCTTCTGGAACCGATTGATTAACGTATTATTTGAAACGATGCTCTGGTGGCAACGTGGTGTCGGCGATCACGTGCTTGTCAACGCGTCGGAGAGCGTTTCCCGGCGAGCGACTCGCGCGAGCGCTGCTGCTGCTGCTGCTGAATGCTGGTTGCGCGAGCTGTCTTACCTGTGAGGTAAGTAAAGCCGGCGCTCGGTGTGTTACGGCATTGCAACTCGCGGGCCGGCGGAGCCCCGCGGAGAGGAGGAATTAAGTGAACGTTAGCAGAGTTACGGGAGGGGAGAGCGAGGTGGCGAGGGAGGGGAGGAAGGGGTTACGGGAAGGAATGAAAGGGGAGGAAAGGCCGTCGAGGAGGGGGAGTGGACCAACTGGGTTCACCAGCAACGATAGTTCATTGACCGAGAAGTGCCGAGCAGGCCCGAACAGCCGCTGTACCCACACGCCGCTAAAACAGAATTTCTACGTGTCTTTATATGCCTCTCTGCTTTGCATTTCTCTCTTCTTTTCATTTGCTTTCTCTCTTTCGCTTTTTCTTCTTAGACTCCTCCCTCCTCGACTCTCTCTCTCTCTCTCTCTCTCTCCGCGAGTACCTCTTGTCCACTTCCTCTTGGCTTCTCTTTCCTTTGGCGATCCTCACCAAGAGCCACGTTGTCCATTTACTTGAACCCTCTGAGGGGTTGGTGATACCACCCTTGATATACGTCAAAGGTTTGTTAACCAGAATTAACAATGCAAAGTATAGGATTAATGATGGACAATGGATAAAGTCTGTATTGAGAATACCATGGTGAAAGTATCGCTTTAGTATTTCAACCCTGCTTATAAGTCGAAACTGTTTTACCGACGCAGCACAGCGAAGTCCAGTCGAGATTAGAATCAACGGAGGTCGTTTTCAGCTGGAAAAGCGAATACGAACTTTGAGTCTCTTTGTAAGTCATATTTGGCAAAGGGGTTTAGCGTGAAGAGGGTATGTAAAATGAAGATACCCGTTATAAGGGTTGCTGCCTAAGATCGGACGTTGCCCATCGAATATTCCGAATCCCGAGCGCAGATCGTCGATCATGAAAAGATCCCGACGGCAAAGTGTCAGCGACTGCTCGAAAGCGCTCTGAAGTTGTATACGAGTAAGGAAGGGTGAAGTCCCATGTAAGTCTGTCGAGTGACCACACAGCACACTTGTCGGGAAAGGAGATGCGCGCTCAGAGTAATGAACCTGGAAAACCGGTTACGTCCGCACGTGTATACACAGATCGGTTTAATATATACACTGTATTACAGTGGCTCGGAGAAGTCGCGACGCAAAATCTAATTGAGCTCCTACTGGCACGGATTCGTTATACCGAAAATCCATCCGTTATCCTAGCTTCGTCACAGCCGCAAGAAGAGTCGCAGGCGATCGGGTCAGACCTCTGATTCGTTGGGACCCGCTGGGATTATATTATTTTAAGGGCTTCCTTGGCCGATTTCCTAACCAACCCTCCCCGGGGGCTTATGATCTTGCGAATGATAAAAATAAACAAGCGCCGATCGACAAACTCGTTAAGCTCGACCTACTTCCGCGAAGCCACCTCGTCGTTGTCGTTATCCTCGTCAACGTCCTCGACGTCGTCGTCGTCGTCGCGTTACGTCGATATCCTGGCTTCAAATTCGGAACGGCTCATCCGGGGTGGGGGAGCG
>NW_014333096.1:160736-192493 GCF_000341935.2 Cephus cinctus | reverse complement strand
AAAAATCGATCCGATCGAGGTTCGCAATCGGGGGCCTAGACGGTAACGGATGACGAGGCTCAGAAGTTCCCTTAAATATATTGAGCTTGCTTATGTAGTCGAGGGTAAATTGTCAAGGTATACCTGGAGAATACGTATCCAAAATGAATTTAGGAACTTGGGGTAACTTGTGGAATTTCACGCTGCAAGCTCTTCCGGTGTGTAATAAACAATGACGGCCTTACAGGGGGGGGTCGGAAGCTGGGCTAGGACTTGGGATTGGGATCGGGGGTACGAGAAAACATAATAGGGTGGGGCGCTTTGCTGCTGCTTTTGAATCGATCCAACGCCAGCTACAGCTGGAGCTTCGTACCACCGAGCTCAACAGGGGTTCTCATTCGTTATCCTCGTTACTCTTGTCCACGCTCAACTGGATCGCTGCTCCATCTTAGAGCTTATGAAAGTTCCATTGGCAATTTCGTTTAAATTATTGTTCTATTCCATAAAGTCGTGAATATAGTGCTAAAGAAGGTATCAGAGATATCTAGTTTCCGCTTATAAAAAATTATTATAGGCTTCCAAGTGTTCAAGGCATTGACTTCCTATAAAGTCTTTCTTTTTACCACTAAAATTACACGTGATTGAATTTTGATTTGTCAGGAATTCAAATATTTTCAATTTGTATATATATAGGTCAAATTACATTGTGTACTCACCATTGTTGTGGAGGATGGAGCCAGGGCTGGTTGCCTCGAGGGGACTACTGGGTTCCTCGGAGCTCGGCTCCCTCTTCACGCTAAAATGAAAACATCCATTATGTATTTACCCGGAAGGAACGTTGCGAACGAGTGTCATCGACATGGCTGGGAAGTAGTCCAAGTTCGAGGCACAAGTTTTCCATGGCCGTGGCCCAGCTTCAAAAATCCAAAATCAATAGTAACCGATAGATAGTCGATTCAATTATAATTGGAGGTCATTTGTGTTACGATCGAAAATCATTTTTAATTAATAAGTTAACCTGTCTGATGTGGCTTTACGGGTAATCACTTTATAAACAGTACATTTTTATTGAGATCAATAGGAATCTCATTGCTCTTAATAGTCGTGAAGAGCTAGAAGATTTGACAAGCTTCTGTTTCGTTATTCTTATTCCTGCTGATTAACAATTTTTAATCGGTTTTAACTGTCTTTTTAAGTAGGGCAGTTTTTAATCCAACGGAATTGAAATTTACCATCAACATGAAGAGAATCGGTTTACGTCGGACATCTTATTAATTTTTAGTATACCGTAGTTCGTGAATTTGCCGCGGGCGGCGCGGCGTTACATTGTTCTTGTATGCTATTCCAGTACATAGAAATCATACAAAAAGCCAGTTATAATCTAAATAAAAAATAATTATCAGTCTTTTTTGACAATCGCGTCAGGTGGTGATTAATTTTGAAATATAATTATGTTTTATCACGGATAAATTGTACTTATTCTACCGTCGTAGCAATTTACAAAAATCGAATCAAATCAATAAAAGAATAAATAAACAGTAAGAAAATTTTAAAGAATCAATTGGAAAACACGTAAATAAAAACAATTTTGTGATGTAGAAATAATACTACACCGATATACGTTATATTAAGAAATTGCGAATGAAAGACACATTGAGGGAAGACATTATATGAAATTGAACAAAGAGACAAAATTCTAGCAGCTTAAAAATACCGTAATTGATAATCGATAAAAACTCAATAACATCATCTTCACTTATGCACAATTCCCTATTTGCTATTCCCGTCGTTACAATGCTAATTGAAAAATCAATCAACATTCAATATTTTAAGAGCTAAATTTAATACACACGTTCTACTTTCCTCTTATCTCCAACATATATCCCTGTTACAGTAAACTTTTAATCAATAAATTAATCAATAATTATTTTCGTAACTTATTGAAAACAATTTCTAGCAAAAATCACCCATGTATTACGTACATACATATATACATACGTATATCCTATAAAAAGCCTATACAAATATTTTTTTAATTGACATTTAATTAAGTCGTAACGCCAGTGCCAGAGACAAATAATTCTTTTACTTCTTAACCTTCAAGAAGATACTCGATCAATGTAAACCGTGTATCTTACGATTTGGTTGTATCACCTGATTTTTCATTTACTAATAAAATGACACTGTTAATAAAAAGTTAATAAAAAGTCATAACAATAGCATCGATATGAATATTTAATCAAACTAAAGTTCAGCTATCGTAATCAGTATGCAATAATTATTAGACAAATTATTAAAAAATTAGATAATTAACACATAAAGTTATCGGGGGTCCTGTTATAAATTACCAAGTTTCCAATATGGAATTATAACGTGATTCAATCTATTCCAGACTTTGCGACTAGTTACGCTACTTGAAGGAAGTTTACGTGATGAACTACGTAAAACGTTACCATAGATCATCTACGATCTCCCTATGGAAGTAAAATGAAAATCTTACTAATATAATATAAAACCATCTGATGCACTTATTACTTAAGTTTCTCTAGTCCATTGATACCTGCACTTTCGAAAGCAAAGCACGCTACGCGCCTATCGAATAACAGATTCCGCTGATCCACGAATAGAAATCCTATTTTGGATCTTGAAGTGCTTATTATCGAGCGACAGCTAATGCCGACTACGTTAAGTGTAGTTCACAGTTCCCGTACTATTATCGGATTTTCTACTCCATGTGACTTTCTGCAAAGACGAAATCACGTTTTATGACACCTTTTAAAATAATCGCACATCTTTGATCAGACGAACGAATCACAATTAGTTATTAGAAAATATGATTTTTTTGGTCATTTTTATACATATTATTTTTTTTCAAAAATTCAAATATACCTTTACTTCATTCACGTTGGTACGATAAATGTGATTTTAATGAATTCATCGATGGATTTGTAAATTAGAAATTATATAGAGCATAGTACATGTATATATATGTATATACATATATATGTTTAATCACGCGACTCTTTTTGAAGAGGAAAAAAAGACCTAGAAGGTTATGTATCCTAGTCTACGGAATTCCACTGCAGAAGTCTCGGAGTCATGTCTAGTTTCAAATAAATGAAACCTGTTCTAGTAAATGTAAAAAGTGTAAGGGACTTTCTGGAAATACAGTAACCGTTCTATCGAGCGGTAACTGAACTACGGAATGTTAGTGCTGCAGAAACTAATCATAGTTCATCGAAGAAGACTCTCAGGGACGTCAAACAGAATTTTCTGATCCTTGGAAGAATCCACTGTCACTGGATGTACATTCATAATTCATTATACGAATCCTTTCATTTTTAATCAACGCAACGGAAAACGGACGGCAGAGCAAGTTCAGATGTACTTAGGGTTTGAATTATTTAAGGCAGACTAGAGTTGCCAGATATATACATACACGCTCTTGTATATATACATCTATAGGTATTATTCGTCTGCTTACAAAGAGAAGACTTTTTTTCTCTTAAATGTAAATGCAACGGGCGGATATATCAACTAAGGCGGAAACTATACTGGATATTCTATTTATCCTCTGGGTGTCTATTTATTTATTATATCCGCTTTGTTTGCAGGAATGTTAAGTACCAAAAAATAGTCTATCTTTAAAAATGTTAAAACTTTACACTCGAGATTTTCCTTTTTTAAATATATTTTGGTGCCTGAGAGAGGACAGTGGAGTGCAACGGGTTAAAATAATCAGCTACTACCACAAGGAATTAGAATTTATCAATGTAAAATTTATTTATCCAAACTGGGATGAAGTTAAGTAATTGTTATAACGGGATATAAAATATATGTGTATTAAGATGCATAAAATTCGTATTTAATTGACATGGTGATCCTGCTTAGAAAAAAAAAATCATAAAATCAAGAAAAATCAGTAGATAAACTGAAGATGGGATGAAAATGAAAAAGTAATAGTTACCTTATAAAGGTTGAATCGGCAGCAGGACTGGAGGGTCTGGGGGATGAACTGACAGTCGAAGCTGAATTCGTTTCCTCCATATCCATCATTGCTCATACCGACGTGGATGAGGTTTCCCGGGATCGGGGGGAAAGGGGCGGCAACGGAAGAAAAATGAACCGACACTGTGAAGTATCGGAAATACTGTTGAGAAGGTAGGGTTAACACTCGCGAGCAATTCCAGTTATGCACTTTCAGTTGGGGATGTAAGACATTAGATTTATTGGATTCGAGGAAGAGGGATGAGTTGAGGGTTGTTGGTTTCACGCGTGTCCGCGAACGCGGCCTAACGGGAAACAACTAACAAACGACCTTTCTCCCACTGTAGCCCCCAACCCCTTGTTATACTGCTGCACCCTTGGTGGCGCACCTGTTCTATATCAAAACGCATGCGCGAGAAATATGGAAATTACCACTACTTTTACTAGCCCTTCGATACGTTTATTTGTATAGTCCAATATTAAAATATCAAATAATCGATTGGCCATAGCTATCGAATGTTTTGTATGAGACAATACATCAATTTATTTTCACCGTCAGAACTGTTTGATATAAAAATTCTATTAGCATTAATTATTCAATTTTCAGCAAATCAAAAAGTTTTACAGAATATCTTGTAGACAATTAAGTATTATTTACTTAGCGGAAAATGTATGATCGCATCGAACGGATGTTATTATGTGTCCAAGAAGAAAGATAATTTATTACGTTTAAACGTCTGACACGGTGCGTTCCTTTGAGGAGTGATACTGTCGTGCAAAAGTCTCGCCTACCAGCAGTGGAAAAACAAGGGATGCTTCGGCGTAAATCTAAAAAAGAGATAGTAACAGGATAAATAATTTTGTTCGTGGTTAATGTAAAATCAATATTTTCACTTGAGATTCTAAAGTAGTTCTTTACTTTTACCGGTGCAGCGTCTTTGCGTATTTTACCCCAAGAAATTGCTTCGTCCGGTCGTGCTCCACTATCACTGCCATCGTACTCAGAGGATGTGTTTAGGAATACTGAAAAATCAGCTCCATTTCTCTGTAATGAAATGATGCCATAACTATTACAATAGAGATGGTCTATTACAAATATATTGCTCACCATTAAATTGGCATTGCATATGTGATGCTTGATGACACCACCTCCGACAATGATCATACCACTGTTTATGGCTTTCATTGCCATTGTATTCAGTCGTTTTAGATCTGTCGAGAGAACACATGAATATACATGAAATTTCTGTTAGTAACTATTGACATTATCATTGTACCTGATACAATATCGACAACTAGTCCAGGATTTCTGTAAGAATGAAAATACATCATGTCTCCTAGACTACCATCAGTTAATGCTGGGCTAAAAACAGGGATTTTGTTTTTGGCTGCCCAGTAATAAATTGATTCCGGATTTCCAATTTCTTCTCCGAGTCTTGTAACTATTTTTGATGGTGTCCAAAGAGTACCCTGATGCAAAAGTAGGTTTTAAATTGAATTATTAAAAAAAATCTTAATAAACGTTTTATATTATGTTTATACCTTTTCCTTCTGTTCAGTCAACATTGCATCCAGCTTTGGCATTACCCAATCTTCGAATAAACAATAATTATCATTTGGCACTAATAAATTTCCTATACGATTAATTCCCTTTTCTCTTAGACGTCGTCCTTCTAAATTGAAATCGCCGACGTAAGTAGGTGCTAAGCATTTTATTAAATCTTCTTCTACGCCACCAGCAGTCGTTACGATACAGTCGATCTAGAAATTGAAGCAAAACAAGAAAAGTGGTCATTTTCTTCGGTAATTTTGAAAATGTCTTCCGCTTAGCGTATATTTCAAAATTAACTGTAAATACTGCTAATATAATTGTATTTCCTGTAGATGCATATGATTAAATAGAAATGCAACAATACTCGCAGTACTGACAATGAATTTCAAAACAGCTCCAGAAATATTGCATATGTAACATTTAAATTGACCATTTTATGTTGAACTAAAAATCTTATGGTGTCCCTGATCCCGCAGGACGCCATGTTTGACGTGTAGCCCAAGAATATGGTACAACTACTCTTTCGTTTTATAAACTCGTCATCCTCCATCGAATCCACCTGATCTTTGGCTAGAGGAATTTTTTGGGCTTCCAACATTTTTCGAATTTCCGCCACAGCCAAACCGAAGTTAGTGGCTTGAAATCCGGAATATTTGTAGCTTTGCAAAAGAGCATGATAATCGATTCCACGGTTCCAGTCGTAACCTGAAAACAATAGCCGACAAATTATTAAGTTAAAACAAAAGAGACCTATAGAAGACAATGTTTATTCATTTTTTAAACCGGAAGTTTACAGACCTACGACAGTAGGAGTACCAGCCGGTAGAGTCGAGCTATGTAGAAGTACAGCGTTTTTCACAAGTTCAGGTACTTTGTCAGTTGGAACAGTATTTTCTTCACTCATATTGTACAATATTATTATGACAGTTATTAATCGCTTGACAAAACACACTTAAGAAATTCCATAAACTGGGTTTCACTACGTTCAATATAGTTTTTACATTAATATAACCTAAAATGCTCAAGTGTCAGTGGAGTCACAAATTTTAAGCTTTTTAAGAAATATCGGAAATCAAATGATTTTATCACATTGAATTTATCTTGATACGTTATTCTTCTTCGTTCTTTGATTTTATAAAATATCGTACGGTCTGTATATTCAATACAAACTAATCAGAATTGGTAAACGGAACTTCATGCCTCAGCTCTGTAAGAACCTGTCATTTGTAAACTATCAGTCGGTAACATTCAACATGTGTAGATATTTCGATTAAGCTCCAAACCTTTACTGGTTTAGGCACTTTATTCAAACGTTTTTGGGTTAATTAAAATGTCCTTGTTGTGATTAAGTCATTATTATTAACGATTGGACATTTGACTATTTAAAAATCTAAAGATTAACTTTAGAAGATTAGCAGAATGAGACAAGGCTGTAAAATCTTTTTCTTTTGTTATGTGGCCAGCGCCTTGACTTCCTAAGAAGACTGTGCCATCTGATGGACACTCGTATAAGCTTTTATTACTTCTATGTCTCATAGATGTCGTACCGATGTCTTAAATAAGTCTAACAGCTTTTCGATCAATGTATGCAAAAACACAGAGTAGCTAAAATTAAACAGAGATTCAACGCGGGATAAAATTTCGTAATTGCTCTTGAATTTATGAGACTTTCAGTTCATGAGGTGCATTCAGAAACCTTACTCAAAATAATTTTTGCAGGCTGCATCTTTCTTTACTAGCGTTATTACGAGAAAGATAGGACAATACCAGATTACATCTTATTAAAGTTTCTGAACGTATTTAGTTACGCCCGCCAAACTTTGAATCGAAACAGAAATTTGAATACCCACAAATTATATAAACTAGTTTTTGTGGGATGGCTTGAGCAATATAAAAATTGTATGTAAGAAATATAATTAAGCAAGTATATTAGATATAAATGTGCTTGAACATTGAATATTATATTAGAAATTCCTGTTGATGATTTTAAACACCTGTACGATAAAATAGATGGTTGAGAACACCTGATACGTAATTGCATATAAGCCAATCAAAGGCCTAGTTTTATATTAACCACTTACTATTTATGAAGTAGCGTTTTATCTTAATAAAGTTTTTTATGTTATGATTTTATTTAATACATCCGTTTAAAGATTTGTAGTAGCAAGGAAGGTTATTTTGATAATCATAAGCAAAATTTCATTACAGGTAAAGGATGTCAATGCCGCTATCTCCTTGTAAAGATATTTTGTAAGTGCCCATGACGGAATTTGTGTTTCGCAATCAAAATTCACTGAAGTATCACGTAATGAACATAAATTAGTATTCCTGAATACAACATTGCATAAAATTAATAACGCCGATTTATTTAAAATATGTTGTGTTTCATTTGTGATTGTTCACGTTCCCTTTCTGTTTATTCATTTTTATTTATTCTCTTCATTTTAGTCTATTTGTTAAATCCTCTTAAGATTACACATAATTTGGTGTGTTATTCTTGTAATGAATTTCTACTTATTTACCAGCAAAAATTTATTGCATTTACCTTTTTCATTTAATATATTGACAACAATATTCTTAATCAATTAATTCGAGAGATTCGGTAAACATAGTTTTGTATTTTTCATATACCGATCTCTCGTTATCTTAAATGTAATATATAAATTAAAGAGGTCATAGCTTAAGTGAAAAAGTAAAATGAAAAATATGAAACAAATTAGGAGAACGATAATGATTCTGAAACTATTGTTGATATGGACGTTTAATTTTATTTAATCAGGATAAATATATTTTGTCACTTATTATTTATCTAATTCCCAACCGATAAGAATCCCAATCAATTTGTCAATATATAAAATACAATGAAATTCATAGGCAACAATTATATCGTTTCTATTTTTACCATCCACTATCGAAGTGTTTTTAATACAATTGCCATTAATTAATTTGTGTATTATTTGACAATATATAATAACTGATTAGACTAAAGTGGCAACTTTACTCATTTTCATGTACCTATCGAGCTGCTATTTCACAGAAACCAGCCAATGCAAACAATAAAAAATAAAGTAGAAAGCGCTTGTAAGAGAGCAGATCCTATACACTATACAAGCTAATTCTAATTCAAGAAAAGATGGAAGTATGTATTCTTTATAATATATATATTCTCATAATTTTACATTTCAATTTTAATACACTCAACATGAATGCATCATTCGTAGAATGCAAAAAATCTCGCGCAATCATTTGTACGTGTCATGGCTACATATGTACTTCGTTCCAGCTAACTTCGCATATCAGGAATGCGTGTTACCTACTGTCTGATAACAATGCCAATTACATTTTGACATACTACCTTCAACTTATCACAGACAGACTATTACTATTACTATTACTTATTAACAAAATCTTCATCATTCATTCTATTCATTTGTTCACACAGCGTATTTTACTCAATAGTATATACCTTTAGATAACAGGTATATACGAAGCTGCAACCTAACCTGATCATTATAATAGAAATAAAGCCAGATCCAAACCATAAAAACTCATTACTACGATATACTATTAAAATAATAAAACTATTTAGTCCTAGTATACATATAAAGAGACCAAGGTGTATAGACAAGATCAATTCTGTCTTCGATATGTAGCGTTCGTGAGACAGTCGGGTAAGTAACTTTCTTAGTAGAACAATACCTTCATTCATTTCAATAATAAAAATTATATTTTTCGAAAAAATCTTTGTTATTCCCAATTCTATGGATTGTACCATTTAAATCTGTACTCAAATTTGCTTACGTTTCATGGGGTTCTGGTCCTGAAAATGATACGGCGTTGCCAATAGCTTCGGAGAAGGACAAGCGCAGCCATGTTGCCGTATCCGCAATGCGCATGCGGCTTGCGATAATTGTCCATGGAGCATGAGAACAGTATCGTCAGTCACTGATTTGCTGGTGTCGCGAACGGAGCCATGAAAGACTTTACAAGTGACGTGTCGTAGCTTTATTGTAGAAGTGTTTTTATTGTATTTCGTACAAAATTCATTAGTTCCCTTTGTAGCCTGTGCAACCATTTAGTGCCGACCTGTTTCGTCGTCAAGAAAATTTCATATAAGATTTACCAACGAACGTCAGGTAAACAGTACCGATTTTCTCGGACTATAAGTCAGATTAGTTAGTCAACTTACCGGCATTGTGATGCAGTTTTTAAAAAATTATATTCTTTTAATCCAATTACCTTTTCTTCTATCAAATAGTTATTGGCTGCTTACTCCAATTAGTCATCGACTGTCATTGGCTATCAACTGATACGAATAATCCCGCGCTCTCCCCTAGCTATACAATTTGGTAAAATTGTACCGGCTTATCTAACCTCCTTTTTAAACAGCCAAATCACGTGAAACATAATTGTATGTGAAATTGACGATTGCAGGGCTGAGTGTGTATCGATTGTGGTACTTCGTATACATTGGATCTCAACTATAATCAAAATTGGTACTACGGGGCCGAGAGTGGGAAATACTTTTGATTGTCAATTGTCAATGATAACTTATATATATAATCATTGAACAGTTTTTATTTAATTCTGACATATTTCTCATTCTACTAGGAGCTACATTAAATTCTTATGACACGCAAAGCTGTTAACTTTATGAATCAAATTAATTAATCAAATTTCTATTAGAATTTTGCACGCTTATCATTAACGTTATACTCTTCTGTAGCTCAACATCAATCACTTCAGTTAATTTAATAGCGAAGTTCAGTTGTTAATAGTTTGCAATTAAGCCGGATTTCTAATCTAATAAATTGCATTATTTGGCCTCAAAGAATTCGTTATCTAGTGGATACAAAAATATTTCGTATTAGATAATACGTTTTTATTAGTAGATACAATTGACTAGATAATGAATGCGCTGTATTAGTACGTGTACTCTAGCCACCCCTTCACCCTCACCAGCCCTATCCCTCAAACTTTATTACTTTTATGGCAGATATTTTTTATTTTTATTTTTCAAGTGCTAAATAAATATCACAGTGCCACACCCCGCATTTATTACTTAAGGACAAATGCAAAAGGACTTATTTCAATATATCTTTTTTCTTATTATTTTCTATTTTATTATTATACCCATACAATATTATTATTCTGAAATGCTAAAAAAAGAATTTCCTAACAAGGAATCTGCTTGAATCGTAAAGCTTTGTTATATCCAGTAGATTATTTTTATTTATCCTGTGTTAGTATATCTTGTAATTATCCTAATATAATTTTAGTACATTCTGTCGAACGACCAATACTTTCGTGGTTTACAGTTATAAGAACAATTATAATGGATTACTGTATTGTTATTAATATATAATCTGATATGTACTTTAACAATATTTTTTAAATATTTTTTTTTAAAGTTTTCGATACCGTAATTATTATTATTATTATTATTATTATTCTGTGTATAATCCGTACACGAGTAAAATAAATTTTGGAATCTTCTTATGACTTTTGAGGTAAAAGAGTCACCTAGACAGAATCTTTTACTCGAGGATTGACTGTACCGTTACGTGACAGAGAAAATTAGATATTGTATTTACACATTAGTTATCCAACAATCGGAAGTTCAAGTTTTAAATGCTGGCTATATTTTCACCCGAGTTAAGTTGAGAGATGAAATACCGTGCGTTGCATATTTATATACTAGTGAACTATAGGTATACATCCAATGTTTTTAAAATCTCATTCAACTGCGGTGGAACAGTCACTGTTGTAATTTAATCCTTGAATCAAAATTTGTGTACATAACCATTAGAATATCAAACTAAATCTATACTTTTTCTTGGTCATTCAGGGAAATTAATTTTTCCATGTATCTAAAACATAAAATTTTATTCTTAAAAAAAATTTTAAATAGAGCATTGTAATTGTTATCATTCTATCATACCCATTCAGTCAGCATAGTCAATACAGCCGTAATAAGAAATCTGAAATAATTAATTCCGTCCTTAAACGACGTCACTTTGATTTTAGTAAATTTTTTAAAATAAAAATTGTAGTAATCCGTATACACGATGATTGTCATTCATAACAACTTTGGAAATTTAATTCTGATTTTTTCCCCTTTAAATGCTGCAGAACATCTTAAGACAATCATTTTTAACTTTCGTGCTTTCAACATGTCATATTTGTTAATTTACCATTTTTGGTCACTTGAAAAACCCTAACAAGATTTTGCGCTATTGACATTTATTATTTTTATGGAAAAAAACGATATAGTTATGTATCAATTCACATATTACATTGATCAATTATTGCAGTTATTCTATATAATTATAAATAGACTCATTAAACGTGACATCAATGTATTGTTATCATCTTGAATTTAGGGTACTGGGAATTTTAATTTATCATAAAAAATAAAATAACATTATTAACAACATACGGAATTACTTATATCGTTGTTTCTTCTCAGTACTCATATGTGATTAGTACAATTCAAAACATCTCGACTCATCATAAAATACTTAAAAGTACTTGCTCCCAACAATAAATAACAAATACGTTTGCAGTATAAGGGTATAAGGTATATATGTATGTATAATTTTTGGTCACCTTAGTACCGTATGTGCCTATAAAATTGATTCATTTGAAAAAAGTTTTACTCGTCCATGAAAAGATAACACTTTATCAAGGAGCCCAGCCCAATTATCAACACTCGAAGTATCTAAACCTTTTTCCCTTAATGTAGCGTCAGTCCTACAAAATAGCAGATAAACAAACAGTAGAAATAGACACGAGTGAGTGAGCATTGAGGAAGCAAAGTTTAGATAACTCGTAACGAAAAGAAAGCATGATCAATAATCACTTTGAAAAATCGTGATGACTCAGTTCCCTAAACAGTGACAAAAAGAGAAGTAGGTAACGAAAAGATTAAAAAAACAAATAGTATGAAAATTGATGACGTCTGTCAGTATGGATATATGATTTAAACTTTCGTGATAGCGAAATGTGGCAAAGGAAAGCAGAAGACTTTGAAGATATAGAAATATTACACTGTACGTGCATCAGGTGCAATAACAATAGTGTTGTACGATTTTTTAAATTTTATGTAAACAATAGTATAAAAGTTTATATATACTTTTTTATATATGTAAACTAGGCAAAGAATGGATGAAGTAAGAATTATCTTAAAATAAACCAAATTCTATACAAAATACATGATGAGGTAAAAGTATAAATTTCAATGTGCAATTTTAATACATAGCATGAATTTGTTGGTCATACTACATTTGAACTTCGATATTATTATTATTATGTGAAGATTTTTGGACAGCAAGCAATAATAAATTATTTATTTTTATTATGAGGGTGGATTCAACTAATAACACAATATTTGGACATCTGTGAAGAAAATCTGTTATAAGAATTAATTTGATTAAATAATATATATTACAATTAGTGTAGGTGAAAAGAATATTTATATTTCTCATTTCAAGAAAAATTTCAGACTGCGTAGTCTGCTATACAAACTAAGTATGCTTCGGCTACTTTATCCTATGTCAAAAGTACAGTGCGAAGAGAAATATAAATTAGACCTCAACAATGATATTCAAAGAGAAGATAAATTTGGAGTAATCACTCTTAAGAGAAATCGAGCATGAACTTTATAACCGAAAATAATGAACAATTGTCTGGACAGCAGCGTTCTGGAACTAATAGTGGCATGGTGATTATTGGAAGTAAATTTATTTGAGTGGCTGATTGGAAACTATTACTCCATGCAATTGCTACCAAAAGCAATCAGCATATATTAAATTGACATATCAGTGGGTGATTATGAAAATTCTTTTGACCCATAACGATACACAAATTAAAATTCTTTAATATAGAGAAGAGCATAAAACTCGTGGGACAAAGTTAAAAGTCAAAATTAATTATTTGATACAATTTCGAAGTCGCATAAAGATTTTTTGTACTTTACTAGCAAATACAATTTTTTTTCTCTGGTATCAGGGTAAAGATATATTACTAACTTGATATAGTGAAATTTCAGAAAGTGAATGATTGTCATAATACTGAAGTAATAATAATAAAATTCATTAAACTTCTCAAAGTATCGTTTATTTTAAATAGTCTTTCAATTCTTTTATATTAAACAGCCATTTACCTTAATTGGTTAATAATATGTATCGTATTATAAAAAATACATGTCAGATTGAAGTCTAGGAATTACTTTTTTTTCATTAGATATAACTTATAAATGTGCAGCAGTTTACAGAAACTGATAATAAATTGTATCGTGCAAGATACTCGTATAAGTTGTTTTACATAAATCCCATTAAATTATATAAAATTAATAATTATTAAATGATTGTGTTTGGTTTACAGATAATATTTCCTGAAATGCCGATCAAGAAAATCTGTGGTATTGGAGCAGGTTACGTGGGTGGTCCAACCTGCAGTGTAATAGCCCTAATGTGTCCAGAAATTCAAGTTACAGTCGTTGACAAAAGCAAAGACAGAATTGCTCAGTGGAATTCTGAAAAACTACCTATTTATGAACCACGACTCGACGAGGTCGTGCGAACGTGTCGGAACAGAAATCTTTTCTTTTCCACGGATCTGGATACAGCCATTATGGAAGCAGACCTGATCTTCATATCAGTGAATACGCCAACGAAGACGTTTGGCACTGGAAAAGGCAGAGCTGCCGATTTGAAATACGTCGAGAGTGCGGCTAGAAAAATAGCGGAAATTGCAACGGGTGACAAAATAGTTGTTGAGAAAAGTACTGTGCCGGTTCGAGCTGCAGAAAGTATTTTGAATATTTTGCGTGCGAATCATAGACCTGGTGTCTCTTACCAAGTGAGTCTAGGAAGGAGACTATTAAAAAAGATTCTAATCTGAAGATTTCACTTTGGATATTTATTATAAGGATATCTGCTTGTATATTTTATAACATTTTTTATCTCCAACTATATGGAAACCAAACTGGTAAAAAAGATACTTAAATTATATTGCATTCTGTTTTTCTGAGCTTAGAATTCAAAATATATTTCTCTTTACATCAGACGTCAAATAAAATTTGTTGAATTGTCTTCTATTTTTTTTTTCATGATTTAAATTTAGAAGGTTTTGAATTTCCTTGGTAAAAGTAAGAGCTGTTATTTATTTGTTACACTATTTCTTAGTTATTATAAATAATTATTTACTTTGTGCCAATAGAGAATTTCCATGTTAAATATATGAGGATTGTTATACGGAACTACAGCAATAACTTACTTAACGCGTTTGTTTTGCATACAACTTATTTAATCACCAACAATTTTCTTATTATCAATAATTGTTACGTCAGAAATGCTTATTACATTTATGTACGTGTCTTTTAAAATCTGCTGCTGCTACTACGTGACATTTAACTCGTATATAAATTACATACAATGTCTCAGATAATCTATACTAAATAATTGCACGGTTTCGTTATGATCATGAAAGTTTTGAGCATCGATATAAGTAAAAAGATAATAAAAAGAAAACAAATTCAATAAACTCATAAATGTCGATAAGCCGTACTTAATTCTTGAAAACGTAATAAATTTCTAAGCTGCTGTAATACCCTAGCAAACCTTATATAATAGATATAATACCGATTTGCTAAATATTATTTACAGTGAAAAAACGAATGAAATTCTGTATATATTCATTTTAGATCCTATCAAATCCGGAATTCTTAGCGGAAGGAACGGCGATCGAAGATCTTCTGAATGCTGACCGTGTGCTCATAGGAGGTGAAGATACTCCAGAAGGTCACGCAGCAGTAGAAGAACTCTGTAAGGTCTACGAGCACTGGATACCACGTAAAAACATTTTAACAACCAACACGTGGAGTTCCGAACTTTCTAAACTGGTATGTAATGTCATAATTAAATTAGAAGTCGAAGACCTTATATTGACTTATAATAAAACTTTACTTGAATCCATGGATTTCAGGCTGCTAATGCATTTTTGGCACAACGTATATCAAGCATAAATTCACTATCAGCAGTATGCGAAACTACTGGAGCAGATGTGTCTGAAGTTGCACGAGCAGTTGGTCTTGATTCCAGAATCGGTTCAAAGTTCCTTGAAGCATCAGTTGGTTTTGGTGGTTCCTGCTTTCAGAAGGATATACTCAATTTAGTTTACATTTGCGAGTGTCTAAATCTTCCTGAAGTTGCTGCTTATTGGCAGCAGGTCATTGACATGAATGAATATCAAAAGTCCCGATTTTCCGCGAAGGTCATCGAATCTCTTTTCAATACAGTTTCGGACAAGCAAATCACTATACTTGGATTCGCTTTCAAGAAAAACACTGGCGACACCCGCGAATCGCCTGCGATTCATGTCGCGAAAACTCTGCTCGACGAAGGTGCTATGTTGCATTTATTTGACCCGAAAGTGAGTTGCTTTCTTTTTTTTTTTATACTCAAGAAAATATATTTGTCTTACTCTAGCAGATTGAGCTAAGCATGCACGTATCTACGTTACGTTATAATTTTCTTACAGGTCGAGGAAGAACAGATAATCGAAGATTTAACTCATCCTACGGTGACGGATTGTCCAGAATATGTGAAAAGTCGTGTCACTATTTATCAAGATGCGTATACTGCCACAAGGGATACCCACGCCATTGTCTTGTGCACAGAATGGGACGAATTTAAAGTATGTTCCCCAGTTACCTATTATCAATCGAAATCACTTTGTTCTATTACATTGTCGATGTACGTTTGATTTCTTTACAGACTCTCGATTATAATCGAATTTACTCAGAAATGATGAAACCCGCGTACATCTTTGATGGAAGGAAAATCCTTGACCACGATGCTTTACAAAAAATCGGATTTATAGTACAGACAATCGGCAAGAAATTGACGAAAACTACATTAGCGGGCTCGTGGGATAGCTGAACGTGAATATAACAGTAAGAACTTTATCGCTCTAACTATAAAATATTGTATTGTAAAATAAGTATTTGATAAGTAAAATCTACAGTATAGTTTTACGTACGTTTGTACAAATTCACATTTCATTAATTAAGAATTACTTGATCGTTATTTAAATCAGTACAAGTAATTAAGGAATAATATTTCTTTTAGATGGAGCTAGGTATACATGCATATCTATGCCATGAAGCAATTTCCTCTGATCCTATGAAGCGTGTAAGATAAACAAGCGATCGATTTGTGTCCATCGATAGAAATGTAGAAATGAGTAGCTACTGGTAAATAATTGTATAGAATAATTTACAGGGCTATCTTATAATTTATAATGAAAACGAAAAATATTTTTACAAGATTACAGACTACAGACACTATATACAGACATTTATCTATTATATTAGAAGTGTCTACTTTTTGTACTTTATATGACAAAATCGTTATTCTATTTTTGTTTGCTATTAATGTTACTGGCTAAACATAGAATGGCACTTACAAGGAACACAATTATCATATTAACTTTTGCAACAATACATTTTTGGAAAAATTCTTAAATGACCGATTGCATTATTTAAAAAAATCGTATGTGAATCGTGAATACACTGCATTTGATTTTATTCATTTCTGTCAACCACAAGAAAAATGTGGTCTCAACTTGATCGCTTTTGGACCAGTATTTACTCAAATTCCTCAATGTAATTTAAATCTAATATTTTTGTACGAAACAGATTCTATCTGTTAGTCAATAAGAATTATTATTGGATAAAGGTAATGTCTAGGTAACTACATGTACTGGATAGTCCGCTAGAATTATAGAATACCATCTAATTATCTTCTTTTGAATTGACGTTACGCTAGTTACATATTAACATACATTGTTTCTAGTGGATCATCCTGTACAGTAATGGCGAACATCATTGCGGTATCTAAATTTAAGTAGTCAGACTATATTAGCAGGACATAAATAGTTATCTTCGTAGTTATAACAATCATGGCCATTAACAAAGGTTCTTTAACTCTTTAAGTAAGGAAAGTTATTAAGTTATTCTTTGCTGACCTTTGCTTGTATTCAGACCTAAACTTATCACTTGAAGTTAGTCTCCTATTTGATTCTTATGAGAAAATCATTTCAAGTGGTATGTATGGATAGTATTAGCCGTTACATACAAATATGAAATAAACTTTTATAAAATATAAAGTGAATATGAAATTTTATCGAGAAATATTAATTCTCAAATTCATTGGGTTAATAAGCCGAATGGGTGAATGGGTTAGAGAAATAAAAAGAGAGACGAAAGTCATTGAAAAATTAAAGAGCAATATGACCCATTAGGTTAACCCATTCGCTGCTATGTACTTTTATTTAACACGTTTGTCGCGCATTGAATACTGCGAGTATACGATGGCTACAACAACAGCAATGCATAGCAGCGAAAGGGTTAATGAATATTTCATGACATAATTCCAGAAATTGAAGATCATGATTATGATTAGTCAATAAGATGGTGTTAATTTATTTAAATTATGACACCCTTAATTTTAGATTATACCAATAGTTGCGAATTGATATGCGAGTCGTATATATATTATATACAGGGTGTTTCGTTAAAAATGGGGTTCGAGCGCGAGGTCACAAATTTCCTTGGCCCATCACAACAAAATTCGCCATTTTAAACGAAACACGTTATATTTTTTCATTATATTTATACACAACGTTCTTGAAAATTCATAGTTTGTTCAAATTATTTATAAATAAATATTTTCGAAAAAATCCAAAAAATATTATATTATAATAAAATTCAAGCCTGTCACTTATTCGTGAACAAGTATAGATACTAGTAAGTTGTCAAACGATTATTTTAAACGTAAAAAGTTGTACAATTAAATGCAATAATTACATAAAATTATATCGATGAAAATTAAAAATAATTCATTTAAGAGAAAACAATTTAGACTCATGACTTTTGCTAGTGGTACTTAATAAATAATATTTAAAAGTCAGCAATATCGAGATAAATATCTATTGCAGTAATTTACGATAATGCGTGAATCAATCAATGTCTGCGGTATACAATAAAATAATAATAATCATTTATGAATTTTACTTAAGACATGGATCATTTATGACAACTCGTGAATTAAACGACAAACGTAGTCTTCTTGATTTATCTGATAATCCGGTTGCATTCCATTGTAAATAATAATAATAAAACTTGTATATATAATAATGATTCAGATATATTTTTTATAAATTAAATTGTAAAGATTGCTCTAGTCACTTCATTTTTGTTCCTCCCCGTATGTTAAATTGTATTATCCAAAGTAAATAACGCGTATAATTAATAAACATGTTTCTTTCAAATTAACTGTATTCATAAGACTTATAAAGAAATTTATAATAATGTAATGAATATTTGTCAAAATGAAAGATGACGCAATAGATTCGATTTTTATAGGTATTATATAGTAACAATAAAAAACATCATGCTAATAACCGATTTACATATAGGAATATATACACTTTGCAAAGTAATAAAAACAAGGCAATAAAGATACGTATTACAATAAAATACGTATTAAAAACAATTATTACGATGGAATCTGTGCTTATACATATATGGTGTGCCTTAAAATAAAATTATAGAAACCCTTAACAACTTTAAAACATTAATTTAATGCTTTACAATTAGACAAAAAAGAAGAATTTATCATAAATATGCGCATGGAAAATTTCTTATTGCGTATATGTGGTATTACCTATACTAAATGTGTTTGTTGAATTGATTTTTGTACTCTATAGTCGTTATACATATATACATAGCTAATGTAAAATGTTTTTCTATCGAGTGCCAATCGCATTATACACACATTTTAAACTAATTCTTTGTCATATGGAATGAAATTGTGATAACAAATAATCGCTAATACAGCGATTAGTTGGATCGACGCGAATGAAAAAGATTTTAAGTTCAAACAATTCGAAATGCTACTTAATGATTTTATGTTTCAAAAATCAATTGGTATTACATATATAAAATTCGTGCAATATTTCAAAATTTTCTCTTTCGTGTATCAATACTTTGAACATAAATTTGTATAAAAGCATGATAAATGGGCTCATAATTTGAATGAATAAACCATCGGTCGACTTACACCGTAAATTTTAGCACAGTTCACTCATAAAATTAGAATCATCCCAGTGTAATAGAATGATATATCCACACTACATTTATCACGTCTACTTAACACTGAACAGAAATTGACAATAATATGAGAATATCAGACATGCGTTCTTACGACTCAGATTGACATAATAAAAATCCAATTGAAATTTGAAAATTGGAATTCTCATAAGCAAAGTGCGTCTAATATTCCTATTAAGAGTCAGACTATGTTTAATTGTTCAAAATTAAAATTCTAAATCGTAGTTAATATATATATATATACACATGTATACAACAATGGCAACTTACTGGATCTTTAACTAGGTTCAATCTTAGTCAACTTTAACCTTTAACGAAACGTGCGGGAGACACGCAATGCTATGCAGAAATATTAAACGCCATATAGAAGTATACAGAAGGATATGGGAGTAAAACGGAGTAAAACCAAATAAAACAGGGGCCAGAAGAGTCGAAGCTAAGAAGAATGTAGAGGCACGCCGTGAGCGTAGACTTATCGAGGATTCGAGCCGGCACTTGCTCGTGTCATGGCGCCGTGTGACGAACCACTTATAGCAGCACGTAATAAAGTTCTTGACAAATCTCGGAAAAGCATCGGAAACTCACTGTGACAAGGGTATACGAGTGTCGAGAATGTTATTTTGTTGGTGCAGGCTCTTCGCAAAGGCGATTAAGTGCGCAGTGAATGTGATATAAGATCGATTCGGAGCAAAGAACTAAGCGTCGAACTGCGCTCGTCCTATCTCATAGGAAAATGGCCGCGTGCTGTTCGCAAAAACGAGCGACAATCCGGAACTTCACGTAATATCGCGTGTCTAGTGAAATTAGGGGATCAAACAAGATCACAGATTTGCATTTGATTGTGCAGCATCCGTTTCAACGTTAATGAAGTGTAGCTAGAAGTGTATGTTGTGTCAGTGCGGGATGCGATGTTGAGGTTGCGGTGTTAGTACTTGGTATCGTGGCTGTGCTAGCGGATACCGCTGTGCTGGCAAAGCTACCGGATGAAGTGCAGATACAAAATTGTTTTGTCGCGATGTAAAGAGGTAAAGGAAGAGTGTCTTTCAGCAAAGAGTAACAAGCAGCGTTAATTAAAAAAAAGTGTAAACTTTCATGCGTGCTACTCAAGTGACAAGATGATTGGGGCGTATCGTTGTCGGCGTCGTTGTTGTCGCTGAAAATCAGTGAAAGCAAGGCTAACAAGTCTAGAAGAAGCAACAACGAGCCGGCAAGGTTCTGGACCAAGAAGATGAGAAGAAGCGCGCTCGTTGGCATCTCGGGCATGCTTGCCCTGCTCCTCCTTCTTTTACTTAACACCCTGTCTTTGATCGAAGGTACGCTGATTATTTATCTCAGGGCTATCATTCGTATATTTCCAGTTGCTTTACGATAACACGTATATTACGTCTGATAGAAGCTGCTCCATCTGTTTATGACGATGCTTCCAGGAAATACATAAGATCGATATCGTACAAAAAACCGACATGTTTATCTTGATATCGCCTGCTTGTTGATCACGGCTGCCGCTGCCACCGTCCCGCCACTTCCACGATACTTTCGTTCCTACTATTTGCTCGATTTCCTACCGACGTAACGCAAAATCATTCATGTTTACATAATATCGCAAGTTACTTCTATCTTCAGTTCATTACACAGAGCCTGTCAAATCTATCGAAAATTCGTAAAGCATCAATTTATATATACTCATGCTATGAGATTCACTTTACATTGGGGAATGACATTCTTGTGGCCTTTAACATGAAATAATCCTCTTTATATAGAAATAATGCCGTGGTTTGGTCAGCTGGTTATATTAGAACGCTCAGCACTATGTATTGTCGAAGCATAAACCATATTATATTTCTCCTCTGATTTGCAGCTGTGACAGACACACATCTTAAAGTCAAATAAGCACATAGTTGTTTATTCATCCACTTTGTAACGCCAACTGCGGTTGCATAGCAAAAAGAAAATTTGCGAGTGTTCCTTTACATTCTCTTCATTTCAATGTTGTTGTTGTGTAAGATACATAATCCACTAGTGGAATATTCTCTTGAGTCATCTTATAGAACGCGATGGAAACAAATGTTACAAATTCAAAAAAATTCTTTGAGCACTCTATGAATTTAGTGGTCTTATCTTACTAAGTGTCTCTCTTGGATCCACACAGCACAAAACTAATCACGTCATTATCGCAGTACATTATAAAAAGATATGAAGTGCACGTGCGAAGTGATATTTTTTCCTATGATACAATTTAATCGCAATTTCAATATCTGCGAACGTCATATAATATTTTTATCGCTTAATTGCAAAGATATTCCTATCTTATTTATCATTACACGATTTCCATGTTTATTTCCTTTTTTTTCTTATTGATATTAAAAGTATTATTATAATACATCAAATTCATTCTTTCTCGTATTATATTTTTTATTCTTACATGCTATTAATATATTTCAATCGTAACATTGAACTCACGACAAAAACACGCAGATAAATGCGTATGACGCACAATTGATCAATATCTGGCACATTTAGATGCATCGCACCACCAGTTTCCTGCTTTGCAAAATTTATAACGCTACTACGGTATAAAATCGACTACTTTTTTACGAAGTAATTAATGCTGTGCTATCTCAATGAATAATTGATCTCTAATTTTGATGGCGAGACGACGCTAAATGAAATTTGTCTCCGTCATCATTAATCGTACATACTGTAGCTATTTTAGCCTCGTTACATGTCACTAATAAAAAAAATCCTTTTTCCTTATTTTCCCATTCTGAAGTATTATTATGATCTTCTGAGGGCGTTTCCTTCGTAGTTTCGAGTCTCGCAATAAGGGAGAAGAACGCGATGTGGGCGTCCGCTAATGACTTGAATTGAACTCGTTTCGTTAAGTCAACTATTGCTAGCCAGATCCTAAAGGGAACTAGCAATATGTTAAGCAGTCTGTTGTGGTATCTATTATCTGGTGGAGACAAATTTCAGTATTAGTTTAATATTGCAATCATGAATTTTTGTTTTATACGATGAAGTACATTTTTCAAAGATCTTTCGATTTCACATTTTACATTCTTTTTGTAATTTTCTGATTGCGAGACGAACGTAGTTACGCATGCTAGACGTATACATTAAGCAGCTATGTTATTATTGGCGTATTCCTCTTTTTCAGTGTTGTGCCAGGTGTCACTCAATGCCGTGTTATGCTCCCTAGTAAAAGGAAATTGTAAAGCTTGCGCAACTGTAATGCTTTCGTATTGTATGCGTGCATGCGCATAAGATACTACACCACGTGGTATTACATAATTATAAAGTGATTTTGCATACATCTCACTCTTGATTTTAATATATTATCTATTTTCATTTGTCCAAAACGCACCCATTGCTCGTTCTAGTTGAAAACCAAGTTTCTGCACGTACTTGAAACGACATGCAACCGACTCTCTTGATTGAACATTTGTGTGTTATATGTAATATGTATATAATTTTTCATAAGCAATTCATTCAACGGTTCAAAAAATGGCCTACGATGTTTTTGTTGTCAAGTTGATAATATCTTAGGATCCTTATATTATCTTTTTCAACCTGTTTTTGTTTCAATGAGTTCAAGAAAAATGTAAGAGATACAATAGATACAGTGCGCTGAAAAGAATATTTCAATTCAAAAAATGTTGAAGTTCATTTAGATAAGTATTCTTGCCCACTGACACTATTGAATTTTGCATTTAAGTTCATAATATTATCTTCTTTCATTTCATTTGATTAAAATGAAATATAATTATGATTATGTAGAATTCAATTACAGAAGTTTTAAAGTGGTACTAGAATAATGCCTTTACTAAGAATAATTCTTCGAACCATTCTTCGTTATAGGCAATAAAAAGCTTTTAATTATTGTTTACATATGCAGTGGTTACAAACAGTTTCTGAATTTTTAATACTGGAATTAAATTATTTCCACCTGTCTGAGCTACCTTTTTTTTATCTTTTTTTGAGATAATACACTCTATAACCTGCAATAACATATTAATAATACTATGGGAATATAATAATTGGTAATTTTTTAATTAATTTAAGATTTGTTTAATTGATATAATTTATGTATGTTTTAAAGCATTTCAATAATGAAATGCAGATACTTCTCACTCTTATAACAAGATTCTTGCGTAGCATTCTGATAATCTTTGTATTATTCTTATTTCAAATTGATCCATTAACAGATATAAATGTTTCATGCTTAAATATGGTGGAAAACCTTACTATCGAATTGAAGATAATTATATCTTAACGAAAGGATCTAAACAGTTAGCCTAGCCTTCGAAAGGATTTCTCAATCAATCTGCAATTTAGGTACCTATTAGATTCAATTTGAAAAATATATATTATTCCAACTCTATAGTTTCAATGTCAGTGGAAAGTTTTTATCACTTGTTTGTATTTTTAAATGATAAAAAGATAATGCTTAAGGAATTGATTGTTGTAATAGTGAACCTATGATACTTATTGACTTTAATTTCTCATAATTTTAAAAAAAGAATAGCCTCTTAGACCTCGTATTTTTCTCATTAATTGACTAGTTGTAAATAGGCGATATCAATTGAAATACAATCAGGAATTGTAATATGCATGTGTAGAATTATACATATGATAACACATAACTAATTTCACTTAATAAAGTTTCTGGCTATATTAAAATTTGATACAAATGTTATGAAAATATTCCAATTGCCAAATAAGAGACATAATTAAATATAATATTATAAAATGCAAGTGTCTAACGGGTGCTTTGCATAGTACACATAACAATTAAGTTATTATGAATTATAAAAAGTCTCTTTCTATAGATACATAATTGTACCATATGTTCAGGTACCATATCTTCAGGTGCATATATCAATGTATAATTCAAATTTTTAGTACACACAACATTATTCTTGTAATTTTTATAAAGTTGAATTTCATGCTTTTTAATATTGAGTAATTTCTTATGATCTATATTCAGCTAATTATATAATTTTAGAGTTTAACAAGTTGACTGAAGCTTAACTTGCCGACATTGAAGTTTTGCAAACCGAAATGCGTTTTAATCTCAGAATTAAATTAGAAGAAGTAAAAAAGAAAGATTTTATCACAAACCTAATTCAAGTTTTATAAAGTTTACTTTCTCGAGGAAACTCATGTAATTTAAGAGATTTCTGCCTTAATCCCAGATAGCAACATTAGTGTAAATATCACAGCAACCAATCACCATTGTATGAATTGTTGGCAAAACCATAAAAATAGGTATTCTCATTTATTGTCACATCTGCAACAATACATAGTTACAAATGTAAACAATAAATTAATACCAAATTGTTTGCAAGGCTTTCAGTGATGTTATACAGTTGCTCAGAAAAAATTCATAGCAAATTCTTACACACTTTGCAATCTAAAAGAAGCAACTGCACTCGCTGCATGTTTGCTCTGATAATTTTTTTATTTCCATTAAAGTATATTCTCAGAAAACCCTGTGCTGGAAAGTAAGTCAACTGCTTTGCACAGACACATTGCGTTATCCGGGATATAAACGAAATTTCTTTAAATACTCCTACAGTCCACCGCGTAGCACAGTACACTGATTAATATTCTATACAGAAATTATTAATCATGACCCTGCTTATCGTCGATTATTAAAACAAATAGTAAAATATACTGCGTAGTCTATCGTATCGAGTGAAATCGCGCTCATTAAGATATTTTATCTGAAAAAAAATATGATTCTTGCTAAATGCATTATTTGAATTGCAAATAACAGCATACCGACTTCGTTATCCGATAGTCTGTTTATATCTCAGTATACATTAGAATTATATAATGAATACGTAGTAAATACTGCATCTGCATTGAAACTTTTGAATTTTATTTTTTCAAAGAGAAGCGACGCAAACGGAACGTAAGCTGATAAAGTAATGCGACTCCAGTATCCGTTTCAGAAATCTTCTTTCTGCAATGTGTTTTTTTTTTAATCTTTCATCTTATCCTGATAAAAGGATAGTGTTTCATAAGTTTCTTTTTTCCATTTCATCATATACCTCGCTATAGTGTTTAGTTAGCTGTATTATTTTCAGGTTATTCGAATGGAAACAAAAGTTGATAAACTCAGGGTCCTATCCCATGTATAGAAGACAGAACAGGAACGACGGAATCGGAAAAATAATTTGGCGGGGGTTGACCAATCATCTTCGTTCAGAAAATGTCAAACGATGCACGGGTTCCCCATGTACCATATTTTTTAGAAAACGGGCAAAAATTTTAATCTTAAAATTTTGATAAATTTTACGAATTTCAAATCTTCGCATTTCAATCTATGCAATCTTATAGATAATATTTAATGATTTTTCTAACAATATGTGCCCTTAATATTGATTTTTATGAACGAAAATTGATTTTTACACTTTACGAATTACCGTTTTTTCTTCTACATGGGGAACCCGGGCATCGTTTGACATTTTCGGAAGAAAGATGATTGGTTAACCCCCGCCAAACTATTTCTTCGATTCCGTCGTTCCTGTTCTGTCATCTATGCATGGGAGAGCACCCTCACATGATCCACAATTTGACAAAGACACGAGTGGCTTCCTTTGTTGACTATAATTTACATTGCCCATTGTAAGACCTAGGCGTCCCATGATTAATGTTGTATCGATTCCTTTGATTGGCTAATATTGATTTTTTTTTTTTAGGATTGAAATGCCACTGCGATGCCTGCAAAGATGAAAATGACACCTGTGTGACAGACGGTTACTGCTTTGCCAGCACCACTCTGGAACATGAGAATATCGTATATGCCTACAGGTAACGAATTTCGACAATCTCTCGTACTTATACCAAAAAATTTACTCGAGTCTTGAACTTTTTTGTACTTAATATTTTTATCGACGTATTTGCTGCAAATGCGCCATATACACAGTCATGCAGCATCTTTGGATTTCAATATCGTCTTTATATCGAAAATTTATTTAACAGCTGAGACGTTAGCTGATTCTTCGAAATTTCTCGTCGTTCCTTTTCTAACGACGGTTACCTATTCACGCTCCTTGACCTTGAAAACTTTACGCCTGATCCTTTTTTTCTATCTTCACTCTTCCGTTCTTTGTCGTACAGCAATACATATATGTTAGATGATGAAAAGTCATGTTTTAATCTCGAATAGTTTAGGTATCCCAATATTAAGAAGTAAACGAGGGTAAGATTCGAAAAATCGAAAATCAATATTTTTTAGTATAGTAAAAATGAAACATTTTCAGTAGTTTTTAATAAACGCGTTTTCGGGTAATGCTAGGACGTAACTTTTATTAGAATCGTATGGTTTTACGGATAAAGGAAAAAATTTATGAAATTCTCGTATTTGATAAAGCAAAATCAATTTCGTTTTTGTACTATGCACGAGTTTCAAAATTTACTACGTGTACTGTGAGTGCTGCTAATTCAACACTGTGTCTCTTTTCGGACGCATGTATCTGACGAAGACACAGTGATCGGTTCCCAGTACTCGTAATATTTGCAGTAGAGATTTTCGAGACACCCTATATAAAAGCAATTTTTCTGTGTAATATATTTTCCATTTTTTTTTAAATTTCATGAGAGTGTTTAATATTTATATTTTTTTTTTTTTTTTTCAAAAATTATTCTGGTATTTGTAAGCTGATTACGTAGGTCAAAAGCAACGATGAAAATTAGCATTGAATATAATGCGCTACTTGTTTTTCAAAAAATAATCGGTCAACCTCCTTTTCAACTGAATTTATTAAATTTTGTTTTCAATTAAATAATTCATTCATTCTCAAGCACTAATATTAACCCCCACCTGTCAAACTGTCATCAATTCGACTGACGCGAGCGACGAAACTGCAATTTCACGTATACAGTTTCCCAGTATGCTATCAGACCAATTAGCTTCGTGGAAAAAGGAGACTTTTTGATTTATTTATGAAAGATGATAAAAATTTTTCAAAATCCAATCACAGCAACATAAAGATCCAATCAAAATTGTATATTATATGCAACGGAACAATAATTTTGATTATATTCGTATATTTCGAATTTTTCTTTGAACATGCTCGAAGAAATTATAGAAATTTAATAAATCGTTGCAGCAAAAATTTTCTTTTTTATTTTTTTCAATTTTTTTTTAATACTCTGCTAAATCTATCTTTGATTTTTATACTCTACGTGTACTATTTGAAGACCTGCAACCAATCAGCGACCACGTATTTTTGTAAATCGACTTACAAACTTATTCACTCTACCACTTTCTTAAATAAGGTTTTTTTTGGAATATTGAAAATCGTTTCGAAACACTTACCTACGAAATTCTAATTGAGACCGGTACGTCTAATATAAAAAATCGGACAGACGTTAAAACCCGTATAAATAATTTGGAGCCTTATTTTGATCGTGGTTTTAAATTCATTTATAATAAAGCCACTATGTATTTTATTGGGTCCAATACGAATCCCCCTTAGATTCGCGTAATGACAGAATAAAAAAAATCGTCAAAATGTACAATAAATTTATAGAAAAAAAATGTTAAAACAGTCGGGTTGGATTGGTATGAAAGTAAAGAATTTAAAAACCAAGTGGAAAATTGGAACGAAGCAAAGACTTTTGCGCACGTGGGGGTAGCCAAATTTTATCTCAACCTTTCGCAAATAGATATTTCTTCTTGTTCCCTGAAATATCAATTTTTGTTAAATTGGCATGACAAAAAATAAGGAATGGTGGAAGTCAATGGAATTGAAATTAATCGATGATCTATCGTTGATTCATGGCTACGTTTTATATTTGCGTCTTATCATTGGCTACGCGTAAATTTGAATGCTTGTTGACAATTTAAATTTCAAATAATTAATAAATATGGAGTAACCGCTTTCCAAATGTTTGAACATGAATTTTATATGATATATTATATAATTTCATCTGTAATGATATTCCTTATGAAATTTGAATTTGGACTGAAAAAGATTCCTCATTAAAATATTGCAATTTCATTCATAATGTCTTTCGTGGGATTATAAAATTCAATATGTACGTTAATATTCGATGGAGAAGAGATGTAATAAATTATCGAATCTCCATATATCTTTGAAGGGAAATAGGTTTAATTTACTTTGCCTAATTTTATGTAAATCTTTATCACTTATTAATATTACGAGGGAAGAGATTACAAAAAGAACTCGAACGTAAAATCACTGTACTCACTAAGATTTTTAAGCAAGGAGAAAAGTAATTTCGAACGAGACCACGCAGAATAAAGGTATTCAAAAAAAAAAAAAAGTGGACTATTATATTTTTTCTCTCGTAAATCTCTATTGAGCAGCAACAGTCGTCCGAAAAATTTGTTCTAAAAAATTTAATTAGCTTCATTCGTCAAATCCATTTACAGCTAAAAGCAATTCATATCATAACGCTGTATGCGTATCTTGGTACCAGCCAACTTTTAAAGTTTTCCTTGGAAATGGAAAATTTCTGTTAATTGGAAATCTTCAAATAATGCTTTTCATTTTTGGTACAGCGTTGCCGAGTCCAAATTTTTGATATCGCACATCTCTCAAAATAGTCTCGTGGTTACGTGACTTGATTCTGATCCAAAATTTTGGTGTCTCGATCAAGTATAGGATACGCGGTGGTAAAATGGAGTGCTGGGACAAGATGGGGTAACGTCAAGAATTGATTTCAAAATGATTTTATTTCTTGCTCGTTTGTGCCTCTAAATATTGTTACGTATATCTAATTATATTAGAAGCCCTAGACAGCGCGTATAAAGATATTGAAGAAAAATAGTGAAATATACAGAAGAAAATGTATTTTTTATTCACGGATCAAGAACAATAAGAATACGGCTTTTGAGTTTCTTTCACGCGTATTATTTTCATTGTCTTCAAAGTTACCCTATCTTGCACCGTCTTCCTCTAAGTCCAGTCCCTTCATTAACAGTAACAATGGAACAAAGTTGATCTAGTAAAAACAAATAAGAATGACTTATATTTTTGTCAATATTTTTTGCCAATACAGTTCTTTCTTAACAGAATCAAAAAATCAATAAATGGTGCAACGATGATAATCCTGCATTCTCCACTACTATACATCAATTAATGGTATCGGTTTAATGATTCCTCCAGACTTAGTATTTCCAATATGCTGATAGAAGATTTTCCAAATTCACCTTCATAAATTTTGCCTTTTCAAAAACTTTTATAAACATGGAATAAATGCTTGTTATTGTTATTATCCAAAATCATTGACACGTTTGGAACGGATGGACTGATCGAGGCATAACTAAAAAAAATTAATATTCGTAGATTAAAAAAAAACATATGTAAGGATCGCCCTTTAACTCAATAACACACATTATATTCTTATTGGCAAATTATTATCCCCTCGTGTCTTAAAATTTTTTATAAATATTGAAAAAAACGGTAAACAATACGGGAAATTAATTATTGACATAGAACTACTCAAAATTATGATCCAAAAAGGAATTCGTCTCGGTTCGATGTTCTGATAATTCGTTTTGACATCTTCACTTGATTTTCTTTATTTATTCGAAGAAAGCGACGACACCTAAATGTTAATGAACGCTCTGTACTAAGTTATGAATTATAATGTTGTGAAAAAGGTGCCTCAACCGAAGCAAATGGCTTCCACCGGAAAACCCGATCTTCTGCAACCGCAGACCCAGCGTCGAACTCTCAGTGCAATGTTGCGCTAAAGAATACTGCAACTTTAAATTATATCCGGTTTTACTGTCTCACAACCTGCCCGAATTGTCATCAGGTATTGAAAGAAAAGAAAAGGAAAAAAAAAAAAGGAGAAAGTTGGCCAGCAGTGTGTGGCGTTTCAACAAGTAACGTTAGACAACCCTTTTCGAACCCTCAGCTAACCTCAAAAAACAACATCGACGGCCATTAACAATATTATTAACTGCATTATTTGCGATGACCGAGGAGCTTTTAGTGTTTCGTACCGAAAGTAGATAACATAACACTTATGGGTTCAACATAGTGTCTGTTTGTCTGCCTGTCTGTGTATTCGTCACACGCTTTGTCCCTAGCTCGATTTTCGAAAATTATACAAAAAAGTGACAATTTTGAGAATTCGTAAAAAGTATGGAGGTTATGCAAAAATTATGCGAAACTTTGAGGTACGCAGTTTTTGAGACAAAAAAATTCATTATTTACAAAAATCAACGTAACCGTAGATTAAATTTTTCAAAAAGCGAATAAACCAATTTTCAAACCGTTAAGCTCCCCCCTTGGTTTCACTGGGTACGGAACACTAATCGCGCGAAGCCCGACTGGCAGTTGACCATTTTTTTTTGTTTCTTTTACACTGTGTCTCCTTTCATAAAATAATGATTTAGGCTTTGAAGTGTCATGGGAGTCACGTTCGATTTGTAGTGTTTAGTACCAACTGACTGCATTTGGTTGGACGTTTGAAATGTGCAGATCGACCTAAACCCACATGGCATCGTAAGTAAACGTGATGGCGAAAGCGTAAAAAAATATATATATATATCTGACAGAAAAATACGTTATAAATGTCAAAAGAAATTTTTCGAATTTAACCGAAAAAAAAAAAACTACAAATCGCCTTGACGTTTGTCAACGTTGTTACAGTCAGCCACCGTATTAAAAGCGTTCTTTGCCTTTTCTTTTCTAACGCAAGATTTTGGGTGTTCAATTTTGAATTTGACATTTGTATGATTAACCCACTTCATCAGATATCGATTGTCAGGCAAGTGCGAAAGGTCTCAGGAAGTCCGTACTACTCCGCACTGGCTACCCCCACTCAGGTATTATCGAATGTTACGTTGCACGTGTTTTTATTTTTCTCTTCTCTCTATACCTCTCTTTTACTCACCCTCTATTTCAGTCACACAATCACACACCACACGCGCACACAGGAGCAAATGCATACAAACCCCTTCGATACCCCCATTTTCATTTTTCAATCAATTTCCCCTCTGTCTTTCTTGTTCCCTCTTTCTCTCTTTACATCTTTGCCTCTCCTCCCCCCCCCCCCCCCCCATCCCCCTCC